>NW_004955412.1:31850717-31866801 GCF_000276665.1 Chinchilla lanigera | reverse complement strand
TATATATATATATGTTACTAATATGTAACAACTACTCTGCCTGCCCTTCTTTACCCACAACTATAGAAATTATTCTTTGTTGTTCATTGTGCATACCTTCTTTGACTCAGCCATCACTAAATTCTATTTTACCTTCAAAATAAACATTAAGGCCTGCGTGGCTCTTTGTCTATTAGCACAATCCTAAACAAGAGGCTGTGCTCTCTCATCTAGATTCCTGTAGTAATCTCTGACTCCTTTTTCCAGTCACACTTAACCCCTTTTTCTCACCATGCACACAAAAGCATAATATTTTTTCAAAAAGTCAAACAAAATTAGTCAAGACACAGAATCTCTAAGAATATTTTTAAATTTTATTAGCACATGTTACTATTACTTGAAGATCAGGTTTATTTGGGGAGCTAGTTTCTTTAGCAGACATGGTGCATCTGGGTACTTGATAATGTGCAGATAATGAAGCTCTATCTAAAACCCTAATAGTACAGAAGAGAAACCAGAGCCCATGAAAAGGTGCATTTGTTTCTAGAGAACTCAGTCTGTGCCTTTGGGAGAGGGAAGGCTGTTGATAGTCCCCTCTGACACCCAGAGCTTCACCTTTCTCATTAGTTGTGTAAAGTACAGAAGATGCTTATCAAAGTACTGCACCCAATATTTTGAAATTGACAAAGTACATTTGTAATTTAACAAAAGGTATCCAAACAAACCCTTGTTACTTCTATCCCTGGATACTTACACTGCCAAAGTTCAGACAGCAAGCATGCCCTGTGCATGAACTAAGTGCCTTGGCACTTTCTTACCATACCTGAAATAAACACTGACTCTTTAGTCCATCTACAACCTCTCCAGCCAACCTGTGCATCACACAAAGTAAGAAACACAGGTGTTTTTATTTCTTGCCAGTTCAACTCTTTCCCAAACTCGTGCTCTGCCATTCCCTCAGCCCCCTCTTCACTGAAGAAATTTCCACAGGAAGTCAGCCATGTTGAAGTGAGTATGCCAACCAATGTGAGGGGTCGACGGAATGGATTTTCATGAGGAGCTAAGGGACCTCCTGAGAGAACACTCCTATTAGAGTAGGCAGGATACAGGCACTAAAATGAGTTTGACCCAAGAACATTACTCAATGAAACAAAAACTTGATTCTGAGGTCTGTTACTAGCATTTGTCTCATTCCAGTTCCACGGACTGGGAAATCTGTGATTTAAAGTTGTATAAAATCAGTAATAGCTTTTTCTCTTCTGGGAATAAACTTTCTCTCTTTCTCTCTCTCTCTCTCTGTATATATATATATATATATATATATATATATATATTCAATTGGATTCCTACTATGTTAAACACTATCAGTCACTTAACCAGTACCCATTTCCCTTTTCCTCTTTGCTTAGTGAACTTTGATTTAGTCTAAAGTTACCATTTACTAGGCTAAAGGCTTTCTTCCCCCTCATACTCCCTAGAACTTCAGAGACGGTATATGACAGACATACCTATGTCTAATGACACTTGTGCATGACATTTCTAGAAAAGATTATACAGCTTGAGAAGGGGGTGGACACACCTGACAAGGCCTTTCTCCCTTTTCCATGTCTGTCTTCCCTGAATGTGGACTTGCTGTCTGGATCTTCAGCAGCCACCTTCTAGTCATGAAATGTTAAGCATGAAAGGAAGGGCCACACATTCACAGAGATGCTGGCCAGACACCATCAAACCACCAAACAATTCCATCAAATACTTATTTCGAATACTACATGAGAAAATAAAATGTTCATGAAGTCCAGCTAGGTGCTGTACCTTTTTTCTTTCATGAACTCCTACTGTTGTGTGACTCTATTCCCCAGCAAAACCAAAAGACCTTGAAGTTCCAAAGCCATGCAGTGGTTGTAAAGAGATAAAACTATTTTTCCCTTATTTGACATGGTAAGTGTAAACTATGAGAGAGGCGTTTTCCTCTAATCCTCCTTTCTGAATAAAGAGCAGTTCGAGGGCAGGCAGTATAATACTGACAACAAAGTCACTGAATTCTGAAAACTGAGACTCTGATGGGGAATGGAAAGCAAAGGTGCAGTTGACCCTCACAGTCCATGATAGGTCAAGCAGCTGAATATGTCCATTCCCTAAACAACATAAAGACCAGGGTGGCTCTAACTGTTCTTAATCAAACTCTGCTCTACAAATAGAAGATGCACTTTACTTATCAAGTTTCCAGGGAACTACCATGCAAATTGGTTTCTGAGGCCTAAGGACTAAGGAGGCTTTAAATAAAAGAAGTTGATTGTTTTTATTAAAACTCAAGAGCTCTCTGTCCAACATGATAGTCACTAGACCAGGTGGCTATTCAAATGTAAATGAGTTAAGTACAATTGAAAGCTCAGTTCCTTGGTCACACTCACCACAGGTGACAAGTGGCCCGTGTCCCTCACTGCAGGTAGCACTACTGGGCAGAACCACTGCAACATGAAGACCGAGGCCATGTGGACCAGCACGCTCACTGTGGAGCATCTGCAGCTGGTCTGAGGGTCACTTGACTGCATGCACCATGGGGAAGAGATTTTTGTCAAAATTATACTGTGCTCTATTTCTAAAGCGAAGTAATTGTCGGGTGATTTCAGAGTTCTCAATTCAGTTAAACATCACATAAAGTGTGTTTTATTCACAAAATTGCTTGTACTTTTCATGGCTTTGAATGCTCAAGCTGCCTACAGCACATATTTTAATTTCTTCTCATTGTATTTCTATTTAAATTTCTGCCCGATCCAATGATTTCTATAATCTCATCTACTTATTAAAATCTCAGGCTTGTTCAAGAAAATGTTCTGTCAAGTGAATATATTATTCGTACAGTTAACACACATGGTTCAAGCAAGGACATTCACTCTCACGCTTGTCTCTCCTCCTTTCTCTTCCTTATCATGGGTATCTGATGTCCTGCCCTCCTTCACCTTCATAAAGTGTCCCTGTTGTCTGTTTTCTTCAGGAGAGAAGACACAGCAAGGGGGAGAAGCGATTCTAACTCTGTGACTATGAGTCCACTGGAAGTAAGCGGGACTGTATCATCTGTGATCTTTGTTGTTGGACTGATCCTATGTTACAATATTTTCTTGGGGCAGAGTTTATCCTCCATTTTGGAAGAGAATATATGGCATTCTCTTCAATTCTGCCCTGGAAGATAATTATATCATTAGCTTACACTATCAGCAAACACTCCAACCCTTTCTCAGGCCTGTCATTCAGAGAAGCAGCCCTCTTGTCTACATTTGCTGGGCAAGCTCTACATTTGCTGGGCAAGCTTGGAACACCAAACCTCCCCTGGTCTCCATGTACTCTGCACATGACATTGGGCCCTTCTTCCTAGCACATGACCCACAGTCCTGCAAGCCCTGGGACATGATCTATTCCAGCACAATTCTCACTTCAGAAACCTGCAGATAAAATAGATATAACTTCCCATGCTTTGTTATACCTCCGAAGTGTCAAAACAAAATGAGTTCAGTACGGCTACCTTCAACTCTACACAATAAGTACATGTTATATTTACGGCACAAAATTTTTTTTCCCCTCTCTGTTCTTCCCTTTATCCCTCCCTTGTTTCATTTCTTACATCCCTATGATTGGGAAAAGACCATCAAATCACTTTAGCTTCTCTAAAATGTAAACTTAGAGTTTCTTACCAAAAATCATAATTCTTTAATCTCTTCTTTAATCACATTCAACAAATTACTGTCTTTATTTTCCACAGGACACTTTTGACCTTATAATCTCTACTTCGTTTGTTAACCAGACTGGAAGGAAATAGCTCAGTTAGCATGTACTAGAGGAAAAACATTTCTTCCCATTTCAACTCAGTCCACTGTGGAGGTTTAGGACCACAGGGATCCCCTCAAGTCCAAGAAAACCTAAACAGCCCCCTGGAAGACAACACAGCAGTTATCTGAACCTGTCCAACATATCATATTCTCCCCCAAGGTAGAGAGCTTGTAGAGTCAGAGACAGTGTCCTGTGCAGTTTGTTTATAGTACTAGGCCAGCATCACTGTGAATCTCTGGCTTTCTCTTCAGGCTCCTCACTTCATAAGGGAAATGGGTGCTGCACATTCAGATTTTAAGATTATGTTTATGGGAGGAGGGAAAAAAGGAGCCAGACCTCACCAGCTGAATCCATTTCCTTCCCCAGAAACCCCTCATTTGGGTCTCATAGACCACCAGAATGGTGTGAGTCTTGTGGACTTGTGAACTTCTGAAGAAAATATACAAGCAAGTACAGTGTGACACAGTAACACCCCAAATTACATCCATGCAATCAGCAAGGAAGGAGGGAGAGTTCACACGGCATAAGCAACTGAGTCACTCTAAGATTCTAAGGTGAGAAGGAATTCAATTTTGTTCCATATTTTGTGAGTCAGTTTGCCTTATACTCTGTCCAGTGCTTTATCTTTGCATCTAGAATGTAAAGCTGCCTTGATCTTGTGCTAATTTCCCACATATACATGAATCTGTCTAAAATTCTGAGTTTTTCCTCATTGATCATCACTTTGTTCCTAGATTGTATTGCACTGTTTTCAGTATTTCATTTTTATATAATTTATATTAAATATTTCTCTTTTATTTTTTCAGAATTGTCTTAGAGATCTGTGATTAAATTTTAGAATCAGTTTGAGGGGTTTATTTTTTAAAATAGCAGACTTTTTATTTATATTACACAGAATGTGTATGTTACTTAGAGGGTAATTAATATCTTTATAAGGTTATATCATTCTATCATATAATGTAATTTTCTATTTATTTTTTCATTTATACCCTATAGCACAATTTTTAATTCTCCCATTGAAAGCTGTGTGGATTATTTATTGGGTTAATTCTTACACTCTGCTTTTGTTGAGGTTATGTGGGGCAGATTTTAGGCACAGCCCCTGCAAGTAGATGACCTGAGTTCAAAGTCTCAGCTCTGCTGCTAACTACCTCTTTAAGCTTATAAAGTACTTGATATTACTTTGTCCCAGTCTCCTCAACTGTAAAATGTAACTAATGACATTATCTATATCATGGTCTAGCAAGATGTTAAGCATAAAAATTTATGTATAACTCTAGTTCCTTATATTTAGTAAAGATTTAACCTGGTTAGTATTGTTTCTAATGATTTTATGAATGCTATCTTTTTTTGTATTTTATAATTGGTTATTACCATTGATGCCTTTAAATTAATCTTGTAACTTCTAAATTTGTGTAGGTTTTTCCATGTCCTCCATGTATAATATGATCCACAAATAACTGCAGCTTTCCTCTCCTTTTCCAATACTCATATTCATGCTTTTACCTGTTTTACTACGTTGAATAAGCCCCTAGAACTATGTTGAATATTGAAGATGTGTAGTTCATTGTTCAAATAACTAGAGTCAGCTAAATTTGCTGTTTTGCCAGATGTGTTAGCAGCCATTTTATGCACTTTCAAATTATATTATTATCTGCATAGTTATTCACGATCACTGTATCTACTCATCCTTTTGCTCTGAAGAGATTCTTGGGGATTTTAAACTAAATTATACTTTGTCACATATTATTATTGCTAACTTGGCTTCTGTTTCATACATTTTCACATTTTTTCATCCCTATACTTCTATTTTATATTATTTGTTTGAATTATATTTTATAAGGAAAAACAGCATATAGCCAGATACTGTTATGCTATACAGTAATCTAAGAATCTATGTTTTGATCAAAAATGTAATACTTTTACATTTATTATAATTATTGCTCTACTTAGGCTTATTTCTAACATTTTATGGCACTTCATTTTTCTATTTGCATATGTTGTTTCTTTTCCTTTTTTCTACTGTCTTCTTCCATCAGATATATTAAAATTTCTCCTACTGATTAAAATTCTACATTGAATATCTTCCCTCTGGAGAATTCTTTTGTTATCCAGACACATCCTTATGTTTACCTTGTGTAAAAATCTCCCGAAGTGCACCAACTATATCTTCTCTTCAAAACATAAAATAGGAGGCTGATGTTGTGACTCAGTGATAGAGTGAGAATTTGCTTAATGTGAATAAGGACCTGAGTTCAATCCTCACTACTAAAAAAAAAAGAAAGATGGAGGGCTCTTCCCATGTTCAGTCCCTGCTTGTCCCTCTCCAGTGCCTCCCTCCTATCTTCCATCCAAATCCATCAGTGCTCCAGGACCCAATGACTATGAAATTTGGATATGTGTATGGCTCATGATTTCCATTCCTTTCAATGTCTTATGATTTTCTAAATTGAACAATGAACCTTTCAAATACAGTAATGTGGCAACTCTGGAAACTGGATTCTCACTTCCCCAGAGTTTACTTGTTTTTGCTGCTTGTTGTAGCTGTTGTTCATTTGTTTAGTGTTTTTAAACAAATTCTTCAAAGTCTATATCCGTCATGGGGAGCCACTGCCGTCTATACTTGGTGAGTTTAGTGGCAAGCTCATAGTGGGACAGAGATTTCCTCAAATATTGAGAATCAGTTGACCTTCAGCTTTTGCCTGGTGTGGTATACGACCAATTTAAGTACACGTTGATGTTGGGGGAAAATGAGTCATCTAAGATGGCCTATCTGCAAGTTCCCCTCCCTACTGCACTCCCCTGCTCAAACATCATTTCTGGCCATGGGACTAGGCGCAATGCCTGCCTACCACTGAGAAGTAGGATTCAGTTTCCTGCTGGCCCAGTGAATTATTCAAAAAGCTGGTCACACAGTACTGTAGGAACCAAGAGCTGCTCTATCCTGTAGTTAATTTAAAGGCTGCTTCTGCAATTCCTACTTGTTCACTCATCCAGGCGCAAACATTTGAGGATCTGTGTGGTGTGTGGTATACTCTCTCAGGCTTTGGTGTATGTGACTAATAAGATGCTTCAACCTCAGCTGTCAGGTGTCCAGTATTGTGTGTTCAGCCATGCACATAACACTGGGGTAGGAGTTCCTCCACCACCAATGGGGTGAAGAAGAGGCAATCCACACACTGTGAACAAGTTGGGAGACATTGTCAGGACTCGGTCAGAGAGTTTACAACACTGCCTTAGTCTCCACTTCCTGCTTACTTGAAGTGTCATGGTCAGTCAAAGGTTAGAGCTAAGATATGCACACAGCCCTGTGCACATGCACAGTCCTTAAGATTGTCTGATTCTATACAGAAGTATGTCAGAGTTCCTCTGGACAACTCATGTCTCAATTTTTTTCCTTTTAAGGTTTTTCATTAATCTACTGTTTGCCACAACTGCTGTACATCACCCCATTAGCCCTTGTGTTAAACCATACAATAAATACCCATGGGAAAAGTTTTAGCACCAGGCAAGTTCCAGAAGGCCAGATAAACAGAAACTTTCCAATGGGGGCTTTTAAGGAAATACTAAATTTATCAAATAATGACCCCTCTTTGGAAATGCATGCTTTTCTTTTTCTTTTTCTTTTTCTTTTTCTTTTTCTTTTTTTGTTTTGTTTTGTTTTGTTTTGTTTTTTTGAGCCAGGGTCTCACTATGTAGTTCAGGCTGGCCTTAAACTCTGATCCTCCTGCCTCAGCCTCCCAAGTGCTGGAATTACAAGTGTGCGCCACCATGCCTGGCTGGAAACACATCCTTCCAATAACCCCAATTCTCTTCTACCCCATTTGACATGGAAATACAGGCTGTTTTCAAGGTTATCATTGTGCAGAAGAGCAGGATAGGTTAAAATCACAAAACTTTTTCTAAACTTCAACAATTTTTCTTGACACACACTTGATACAGTCCTCTGGTTGATTTCCATAGCTCATAAAAAGTTTATTCTGATAATTTTTACAGTTTCCTTGTTGATTTTATGGAGTATAAACTTTTGTTATTCCTTACTTCACCATTTTCACTGATATTGTTGTGGTTTTTCTTAATAACTGCTTATTTTTATCTCTACTTTATATTTCCAATATCTTTTTTAATCTCTTTGAAAATCATACATTTATTTAAAATTTTTCTTTTCTCTGCTCTGTTAATTATTCCTCTAGAATAAGTATAAACATGTGCATCTCTTTTATTAATCCTTGTGTAATTCAGATTCTTCTTATATATTTTAGTGAGTTCATATTTTGCTGACACAATCAATGCCCTTGGATGCTTAGATGAAGACCCTAAACTTAGAGTTACAATTTGGCATGTGTGCATGCACAAACAAGTGTGCGCACATAAAGAATCCCTTTAAACTCTGTTGAATCTTTCTGTCTGTTTCTCTCTCTCTGTCTCTTTCTCTGTCTCTCTGTCTCTTTCTTTCTCTCGTGTGTGTGTGTGTGTGTGTGTGTGTGTGTGTGTGTGTGTGTGATACTAGAGATTGAACTCAGGATGTTTGCAATGAGCCACATCCCCAGAGTTTTTTTAAAATTTTGAGACAGTTAAGTCACATCTGGGGTTGAACTTGTGATCCTCCTGCTGCAGGATTTTAGAGTGCTGGGATTGCAGGCATGTGCCACCATATCTAGTTTAGAATTCTGATAGTTATACAGTAGGCTTGGAAAAAGCAAAGGAATCAAAAATGCCAGAAAGGTGAAAAGAACAGAGAGAAACTGTGGTATTACAGGAGCCAAGAATGTTTCAAAGAGAAGGACATGGTCATTTGTATCAAATTCGGGCGCCAATTTCATTCAATCATTTGAATCTTGGCACTCTGTGGAGACATCCCTCCTCTGCTCCATCTGTACAGCATAAAGAAATATAGGCACAACACAGCAAGAGCTATGCGCTCCTCTCTCCTTCTCTCCAAGCAAATTTATCCATTCCACAGCTGCCACAGTCCCACCCTACCTTGGGAGGGACCACCAAGCAATTTACATACAAACAAACAAACATCTGCCATTACATTTACACACAAAGTAAAATATCAAACTTTCTCCAGAAGTTAGTGACAACTTGGTTGCCTTCTCGGCAAGCTAACCACCAGATATATTCTTCTTAGGGAGAGAGTTACCCCAGGAGGAGAGTTCAGCTCTCTCTACCACCTCACATCCAGGCAAAAGGGGAGAACTGAAAAGAATAAACAGCCTTAAGGTTCTCAAACTCTGTCTCTCCAGGTTTGGGGTTCCCTAGTATTTGATTCAAGTAGATGTATATGTGTGTGTATATGTTTTTATTTCATGTGTATTGCCTAGAGAGAGAAGTTTTAAAGCAAATAGCATGTAGACATTAATATAATTGTGCCCATTTTTAATGCATTGAAGACAAGCAAATCCATTAATCTATGGAATGCTACTAGATAAGTTGAAACTGTCCAAGGGGTATGGTTCAGTGCTATAGCATGAAACCCTGGGTTCAGTGTCCACACCAAAGAGACAAAACAGAAAACAGGAAATGAAAAGAAAAAAAGATAAAACTGTAAGGTAACTTATTTGAATACACACTTATATATAATATATATATACATATAAATATGCATTAGATATAAATACACGTTATCACTTGATCTACTACTTACATTTGTGATTCAGGAGTTTCTTGATAAAGGAAAAAATAAGTCTTTAGGGAAAAAGTACAAAGGCCAATGAATAAATAATATGTATTTGTTCTTTATCCTTTTTTCCAGGCATACAGACAGCTCCTCCAACTGCTGGAGTCTCCACAGTGGAATGGTGAGTGTTCTTGGTATGCTAATGAGATGCCTGGTGGCTGGGGACCCTTACACAGCTTTAAGATGAGAGCTGATCACCAGAATGACCCAGAGAGGATCAGAGAGTAAGAAATTTTAGCTCTACCCCTCGACCTCCAGGGAAGAGGAGCTAAATGTTAAATTGACCATCAATCAGTTATACCTGTGCAGCAGATTCCAAAAATTTAAAAAGACAGTGATCAGGGAGCTTCTGGAGAGCTAAGAAGTTAGAAGTTCCTAAAATATTTCGCACCCAGGAGGCATGCAATAGGAAAGCTATGTCATTTTCTTTTTCTCCCTTCACCTAACAATTGCTGAAATACCTATTACTGAGCACCTACTATATGTTAAGCAGTATACTAAGTCCTAGGAAAGACATGCTTTATTGAATTATTGCACAATTATTGTGGAGACCTGTATTCATCTGGCACTGAGACTGAGCACTTCTTTGAATTTTATGTACTGGGAGTATCTTTTTGCCTCAATCTAGGCCCAGCCTCTCTGGAGGAAATGAAATACTAACAACAAAAACAAAACACCACATTTCTCAGTCCCTCAGATTCCGCATGCAATTTAGGTTTTACCAATTGGATACACCTGAATGACACAGGAGATGGATGTGAGCAGAAGTCACCTTCCTGTTGCTATTTATGCTGGCAGGTACGGGCCTGAAAATATGAAAATCAAGATGCAGGAGTGGCAGCCAGATGTGACATTCCAGTGTCCAGTCCCCAGCTTTATGTGTTTCAGGGGACATTTGAGCAGAGGCCAGGCCTTTCTGATCCCTGGATTACAGCTGTGGTACTCTGTCCTTGAACTTGATGATTCCAACATTTGACTCTATTCCTACAGCAATTACTATAATTTTGAAGCATATAATTTTCCATGTTTTGTTCCTTTGTGCTTAAAATACACATAGTGATTTCTGTTTTGTGCCCTGAAGGCTGACAGCAACCTTGGCTAAAGAACAGCGCTAGTATTTGATTTTTTGCTTTGTTGTAATAGATTCATCAAATCCCAGGCCAAAACAGAGTCCAGCCTTTCCCATCTGGAACTTACTCTGTTATCATGAACTAAGACAGCCCTGGAGTGAGGGGCTGGGTGATGTTAGCATGTGCCTTGCTTTTGATTTAAAGTAGATCTGAGCGATGATACATCTGTATTGATCTAGTCAGATCACCCTAGAAGCTTCTCTCTGCTTCCATCACCAGTGCTATCACTGCTTTTCTGCCCTATCATTTCCTTCCTGCCTCGTAGGGTAAGATGTGAACTTGTTCTCCTGAAAACCCTACCTTGCACCCAATGCTGTCTGTCCCCCATGATTTAAACTCTGTCCATTCACCATGTCCACCATGCTCCCCTCTGCACACCCCTGCCTTTATTCTGCCAATCTTCACATGGAGGTAGTAACACTGCCTTTTGTGATTTTTGATTTGGGAAGGTAAAGCATCAGAAATTTGGGATAAGTGACAAGACAGTTATGTCTCCAACAAGACTTTGGCCTGTTCTCAGCAGGGCATTTCTAACCCTCCAGGACAACTTAATCATACCCTTAAGGATGCCTCCCCACTGTTTAATGTGAAGCTTCACTCATCACCAGTGCCAGGAGCAGGGTGAACAGTAGGTAACCAAGGGCTTGTAGATGTTTGAGTAGTCAAGCTTGGCTCCTGGAAAGCTGTTCATTGCCTCTGAGGAAATTTGGTTCTGATTAAGTTAAACTGCCACCAGGTGGACAGGGGAGGCTTAGTTAAACCATTTTAATCTCTGTAGCAAGATTCCCTGTAGGAATGATTAAATAGAGGATGTAGATCAATTTCTACTTAATTATGTTTTTAAAATAAACAAAGTTAGAGAAGGAATAGTAGTTGAACATACTCCTTAACCAGAACTAGAAGTCATATAAATATAGCTTACCTATGTATTTCACAAAAATTTATTGAATATCTACAATGCGAAAAATGATTGCTAGGAAATTAGAAATAAGATAAAGAACATGGTAAACAAACTGCCTGACTTCATAGAGTTTATGTTTTAGGGTGTAAGAAGTGATGAAGAAAACACATATGTATCATATACAACTTTTTATATAGTGTTATGATAAAGAAAAATATGTGTAGCCTGACCATTCCCAAGTACCACCAGCCTATAGATAGATAAAATCACAACAATAAACCAAATTTTTCTGACTTCGTCTTTCTACCAATCTATTCCTGAAATACCTTGTTTCTCTTCAGAGTTTCCTCTGTCTCTAAACTAGAAGCACTAGTGGAATTTTCAGGAAATAACATGGTGAATGCTTATATATGTTCCAGACAGTAATTTTACTCAGCAACCATGACTCAACCAGCAATAATTAACATTCATTCTGAGTATAATCACTTACCAGGAACCATTGCCTCCACTGTATACAATTGCTTTCACATCTTCCTATTCATTCATTCAACAAAAGTCACTGAACAACCACTTTGATCCTTTAGGGAACAAGGTAGTGCTGGCCATGGCCTTGTAGAATTTATTACCTTGCAGGAAAGAAAGTCATGGGAAAAGAAGTTATAACTGTAAGTGTGAATTAAATGAAAGTAGATAATACTGTAGAATCATCTAGAAGGAAAAGGTAAATAGGACAGACACTCATAGGACAAGCTCCTGCCAAGCTTGTGTGCAGACTGAGACTTAAAGGTTAATTAGGTGAACAGCAAATGGAATAGTTTTCTCTGTGGAGGAAATACCATCCTCAGCAATCCTGAAATGTGATGCATTCCTGGTAGAGCATCTCTTACCTTGTACCTCTCCAATGTCCAGAACAACCAAAACATGAAAATTGAGACTACAAGAAGTAAGAGAGACTGTATAAAATCTCTTACCTAAAACAGCTAAAAAGCAATATAAATATATGAAATGGTTATGTAGGCATTAGACATCAAAAATCAGGGGGCAGTGGTTAATGAGAGAAGGGAAATCTATTTCTTGGGCAGAGTTCTAGGTCACAGCACAAGAAGAGGGAATCTCAGTAGAAATGGGGTACAGCTCCCCCATGCAAACTGAGGAGATGGAGTTAGGACCCCAGAGATTAAGGTAGCTGGAACTCGGTACAAGAGAGTATGAGTGAGGACAGAGTTGCATAGAAAGAACTCTAAAGAGGGCTGGGGATATAGCTCAGTGGCACAGCACCTCCCTAGCAAGCATGAGGTCATGAGTTCTACTTCCAGTATGAAAGAAAGAAAGAAAGAACAAACACTAGAGATCTGCAAAAGATTCCTCTAAATTATCAACAAATGCATGGAAGAAGCCATGTAAGGCCAAAAGGAGCCCACCAAACAGACTGGAAGAACAAAACATGTGACTCACATAGGGCTGTGAATAATGCCTATTTCCCTCAGCACTTTAAAATTCATTATACATTGAGGATTCAGCAGACTTTTGCCTACGAAGTGCTTTAAAAATGTCAGCCTCAGATTAAATGCTTCTCTGATCTCACATAACATAGTTTAAACATGAGACCTAAACAGATCAAATTTTTACAAGTATTTTGAATTCATCTCAGAATAAAATTCAAGAATAGTGACAGGAAAAGTATCAATTACCCAACAAGGCAAAGTTTGTAATGTCTGACACCTAGTCAGGCACATGAAGAAGCAATTACACAATGTATAATTGAAAGAAAAATTAATAAATCAAAACTGACTCCAAAATGAAAATATGACATAATTAGTAGACAAAGACATTAAGGCTTGATTTTACAGTATCATATATGCTTAAGAAACAAGATGTAAATTTTAACATGTTAAGTAGAGACCTAGAAGGTATTTTTAAACACTCAAATTAAACTGCTAGATATAAAAACTATACTGTCTAAAATAAAGATTATCAGAGTTCAGTACATTGCAAAAACACTATCCCAATAAAAAACAGAGAGACAACTGGGGAAAATAAGCATCAGCGAATTTCAGGAAATGATTATATGGTCTGATATATGTATAATTGGAGGTACTAAGGAGGAGAAAGAGCTAGAAACAAAAGTGTTATGGTTTGTGTCTAGATGTTCCCCCCAAGCCTCATGCAGTCACTGGGCAGGCTTCTAGCATTTTTGATTGATTCATGGTCCAATGCTGGGATTATGGGTGTGAGTGCTACACCTACTCTAGGGCAGGTAGCCTGTATATAATACAAGGGTGGGAAAGAGGCTTGCTCTCTGCTCCTCTCATTTTGCTCTTGTTGCTCTTACTGTTTTCTGCCACCATAAACTGCTGCCCTCTGCCATATGCTACTCTGCCTTGGAGCCAGCCAAGTGTAAACTGCAACCACCACAAACTGTGAGCTAAATAAACCTTTTCTTCCTTAATTTTGGGCATTCAGTATTTTGTCCCAGCAATGAGAGAAAAGTAACCAAGACAAAATAATAGCTAAAATTATTCCAAATTTTAAGAAAATTCCACACATCCAAGAATTCCAACAAATCATAATCACAAGCAATATGAAGAAAAGCATAAGTTAAAATGATTTGAACTAATGGCACAAACAGTAAAACACACTGCACGCAAGAACAAGGCAAAGGCTGGGCATGGTGGTGCACTCCTGTAATCCCAGCTCTTGGAAGGCTGAAGAAGGAGGTTTACTGTGAGTTTGAGGCCAACCTGGGCTACAAAGTGAGTCTTAAAACCTGTCTTAAAAAGACAAAAAAATAGAAGAAGTTTTCATTAAAAACTGTGCATGCAAAAAATTATTTAAAGTACACAAAGAAGAAAATTCATCTTTTTTATTTTAAATATAAAAGAATGAAAGCATATAACAAATACACATACATTTAGAAAATAACACAAAAACATATAAGCAAGAAAGGAAGCTGCTCAAAAGGAAAGAGCAACTGGGATGAGGGAAAAAAGAAAGAAGAGGAAAATTTGTATATATGTATACACAGGATAGCTAACATAGTTGTACTACTGACTTTTATTGCTCTACTGAAAGGAATAGTGAATGTTTAAGTGTTTGATCAATCTTACATGTCTATATTTATTTATCTGAGTATCCAATTTGAAGATATCAGTATGTTAGATGCCACGAAGTAGGTGTCAGTGCCTTAACCATATGCATGCTGTCAGGCCCGAGGGCCTCTTCCATCCTTGTCAAGGGGAGTGCTAACCTTCTCTCCTTTCATACAACACAAAGATATCAGCATGTGATACAACAGCCATTGTTAATTTCCTGTTACCTTCTCTGAAAAGCTTATTTTATAATTCTCTAGCCAGTAAAAAATATCTTTCAAAAATAAGTATGAAATATAAACATTTTCAGACAAAAAATGTCAAATGATCACGATTCGTTCTATAAGAAATATTAAATAAATTTCTTGTAGCAGTAAAAAATGTGTAAAATATATTCCAGATGATAGTCTCAATCTATACAGGGAATAAATAACAGAAATAAAAACAATTGTTTTGATCTGTGTTGCAATGTCCCCCCACAGCTTCCGGCAATCATAGAGTTTTCTCAGAGGTGGCTGAATGCACAGTGTGTGATTGATTTGTAGTGCAATGCTGAGATTAAGGATGGGTGATTGTTGGATCAGTCCACTGACTGAATTGGCACCACCCTAATCCTGGTAGACCAGATACAATACAAGGGACAGAAAGAGGCTTGTTTTGCTCTTGCTGCTTTTGCTGTCTTCCACTGCCATAACCTGTTGCCCCTCTGCCATGCCACCTGTCTTGGAGCCAGTTGATTATGGACTGAAACCTCCACAAACGGTGAGCTAAATAAACCTTTTCTCCTTTAACTTTAGGTGTCTGGTGTTTCATTTCAACAACAAGAGAAACTTAACTAAGACAACTACATAAGAAAAAAAGATTAACACACACCTTTTAATTAAAGAGCAAGTTTATTGTTTCAATTAAAAAATCTCATGGGGTTTATAAAATGTGGGACTACTAAATAAATTAAAAATGGGACAAAGTCAAAGAGAAAAAATAAAAATATACTGCTATAAGACTCTTCAGAGTATAATTGAAGTAATATATTATTGCAGAATGTAGGTTGCAACTAGATAAAGGTTAATATGATAGTGAAAGTAGATAACACAACACAATACATAGCTAGTAAGTACAAACAAAGATGAAATTGTAAGATAATTACTACAAAGGAAGGCAGAAAAATGTTAAAAGGGGAACAAGGAACAAAATGGCCAAATAGAAAGCAAATGATAGATTTAAATCTAGATATTAATATCACATTAAATTTATGTGATCTATATACCATCAACCAAAAGTTAAGACTTCCAAATTGGAATGAGGAAGGAAAAAGGGAAGGAAGAGGAAGAGAGGGGAGAAGCGGGGGAAGAAAGAGAGAAAAAGAAAGAAAGAAAGAAAGAAAGAAGGAGAGGAGGGGAAGGGAAGGAAGGAAAGGAAGGGGAGGGAAGGGGAGGGGAGGGAAGAGAAGGAAGGGAAGGGAAGGGAAGGGAAGGAG
>NW_004955412.1:31842220-31850617 GCF_000276665.1 Chinchilla lanigera | reverse complement strand
GAAGGGAAGGGAAGGGAAGGGAAGGGAAAAGAGAAGAGAAGAGAAGAGAAGAGAAGAGAAGAGAAGAGAAGAGAAGAGAAGAGAAGAGAAGAGAAGGGAAGGGAAGAGAAGAGAAAAGAAATAAAAGAGTAGACAAGGGACTGACCTCTGGAAGATGGCAGAGCAATAAGCAATAACAAATCAGCCTCTCCAAGATTCAGAATTTAGATACTGGAAAATAACGATCTGGGGCAGCAATTATGGAGGGAGTTGGATCCTAGGGAAAATTGGAGCCTACAGGAAACCAAACAGACAGAACACATTGTTGAAAAATGAAGGCGCAATCTGCACTTTCTTCCTGGCGTATGGTTTATGAGGAAAGGAAGATTGAATCCACAGAGACACAGTAAAGTATGGGAGTCCAGAGGCCTTCAGGGAGAAATGCACCAGTGGAACAGACTGGCAGTTATTGTGTGTTACAATAGCTGATGAGTGAGTGACTCCAGCTCAAATGCTCGCCATATCCTCTGGAGAAAGTGCTTAGTCAAACACCATTCCAAGGAGGAACCTATGAGCCTGGGACTCAGAGCAACCTGTGGGTTGGTTTCATTTCAAGGTCCCCATTACTATACACCCACAGTGGCTTGGTGAGGGACAGCCATGGGAGACATGTAATCAGGGAGCCATGGCCAGGCCAGCAAGAGACATCCAGAATGTTTTAAACTAAATGACCTAGGGTCCACCCCCTTGCACACAGGCCAGGTTCAGTCTAAATCTTCATGGATTTGAAAACCTCAGAATTGAAACCACCACCCTAACCCTACTGCCTGCTTGTTGGTGACAATATCCAGTGTGGACCTGGGCTCTGACTGCCTTCTTTATTTACCAGTGAGAGCAAGGACATGTCTTGAATCAGACACTGCCCCAAAACTATAGAGGTTGGAAGATAACCACACGTTCGAAATTACAAAGAAATTTCTTTTATTATTTGTTATTGTTCTTTGCTTTTGGCTTTTTTGTTTTTGTTCATTTAATTGGCTACTTTTTCTTTGTTTCCTTCTTTGTTTTTGCTTTTATGAGCTGGTGTTTAATTTTGAGGGTTTTTCTCTTTCTCTTCTTTCCTTCCCTACTTTCTTATTCACCAGTTTCTTGGGGATTCAGTAATGAGTCTTTGTCCTATTGCTTTGCTTCTAATCTATTTTTATTCTATTGCTCTATTTTCCTCTTCTCCCTTTTAATTTTTCTCCCCTTAATTATTTCTTTCATTTTTACTCTATATAATTCCTTCTTCTCCTTTTTCTTTTATCTTTTACTTCTTACCAGTTTTTGTCTTACCTTTACCTAATTCTATAGACATCCTTCTACTCTGAGACCCTTTGTATCACTTCACTCTTCTTCTCAAATCATACAGTTTAAAATTTTGAAGCTTTCCTTTTGTATTATCCCATTTACAAATTCCTCTGCCTTTATAATCATAAAGCTTTGTTCATAAAGATTTGTTCATCTTTTTTATGTTTAATGCTGTAAAATTGCTGAATTCTCTTCTACTCTTAGTCAAGACATCTGTTGCATTTAGTACATATTACCCATAAGTCAATACCAGAGTTGACTTAATGTTTATGTCATAACTGCTGATTTATTTTCTAGGATTAAGAGTGGTACATAGTTGACTCTTATGCTACATTACTATCTAATTTGTTTTGGGCAATACTACTGTAGCTTATTAACTTAATATTAACAGTGTCGCATAATTGTCACTATTTCTCTGAAAGCCAACACTCATATTGCCTTTGTGACATTAACAGTACTGGAGTACTTTCCAAGAGATCTTGGTTACTAGGATAAATTCACTGCATTCTCCCCTCCCAAAATAACCAAGGAGGGCAGATCTTAGGCTATAGCAAGGGATTATAGTTAGTTGTGCCCAGATTATAACACTGAAAAGCAACTAAAGATATCTCTATATTAGCAACAAAGTCTTAAGACCATAAGCATCCACAAACCTCAGTACAAACCAAAAGAAATGAAAAAGCAAACAAATAAAAACAATAGAAATATGAAAAGCAAAGGCAATAAAATGGCTCCCTAAATTCCCAATTCCCCTGAACCTAATCAAGAGGGCACTCAGAGGCAGAATAGTATAAACCACACACCAGAATCACTTGAAAGCATAGAAGAGGAGATTAGAAAATAGATCATACCAGGGGTGGTGGTGCACTTCTATAATCCCAGCACTCAGGAGGCTGAGGGAGGAGGATTATTGTGGGTTGAAGGCCAGCCTCAGCTACAAAGCAAGCTCAAGGCCAGCCTGAACTGCATAGTGAGACCCTGTCTCAAAAAGACAAAAAATAAAAAGAAAGAAAAAAGAAAACTGCTCAAAGAGATACTCAGCAGGATTAGAGAAAATATAACTAAATAGATAATGAAGTAATAACCAAAATGATGTAGGTGCTCTTAGAAGACACTAATAAAAAGCTAGATGAACTAAACAAAATAAAACATGAATGACCAGTTTACCAAAGAATTACAGCCAATGAAAAAATTTCAATCAGAAATCTAGGAGATTTAAAATCACACTGAAGGTATGGGCAGCAGAACTGACCAGTGTGAGGACAGAATTTCAGAATGAGAAGACAATGATGCCTTCAAAGATCAATTATTCAGAGACACCTTAAAAACAAAAAGAGAACATGAAAAATGGATCCAGTAACTGCTAGAAAAATAAAGAAAAGTCAGAAGACAATACAAATGGCATTAAAAAATCTGCTAATGGAAATAATGGCAGAAAACTTCCCAAATACAGGAAAAGAGATAGACACATAAGTGAGGAATACACAACCCCACATAACCAAGCCCAAAGGGCAACCACTCCATCCCATATTCTACTCAAATATGAGAAGTCTATGATATGGACAAAATCTTAAAAGCTATTAGAAAAAGGCAACAAATGACTCAGAAAGGTAAACACATTAGAATTGCACTGGACTTCTCTACACAAATCTTAAAGGAAAGCAGGACTTGGAACAAAGTGTTTCAAGCCTAAGAGATAAGATCTTCTGAACCCAGCTTATGCATCCTGCAAAACTTTCCTTTAAAATTGGTGAAGAAATAAGGTATTTCCATGATACAGTGCACTTCAAGAAATTTGCAACCACAAACCTAATATCACAAAATAATCTCTAGGATATTCTAGAAAGAAACAATGAAGCCAGCAATGCCAATAAATCAAAAAGGATGAACACACCTACTGGGATAAGGAGCTATGTAAAAGGGGGGAAATATGAGGAAATCAGAAACAGGAAAATAATGCAATGACAGGAATAAGTCAGCACCACTCAGCAATAACTTTCAGTGAGGATGTTCTCAATTCCCCAAGCAAAAGACAGGGATCACCAGAATGGATCAAGAAAGAAAATTCAAAAACATGCATTATATAAAAAACACATTTTATGTATTTATTTATTTAGTCTTTTTTAAAACAGGGTCTCACTATGCAGTTCAGGATGGCCTTGAGTTCAGTTTGTAGGCCAGTCTAGTCTTGAACTTGCAACAATCCTCCTGCCTCAGCCTCCCAAGTGGTGGGATTACAGGCATGTGCCACCCACCATTCATGGCAACACATTTAATTTTAAAAGATTACAGATTAAAGGATGGAAAACAATATTCCATGCAGTGAGAACACAGAAAAAAGAAGGAGTTGCTACACTAATTTCAGATAAAATTGAATTCAAACCAAGACTGATCAGAAGAGATAAAGAAAGTCATTACAAAAAAAAAAGAAAGTCACTCCATATTGGTAAGGGAACAATTCAACTAGAAGAGTTAACAATTATAAACATATATGCACCAAATACTGGCACACCCAACTTCATAAAACAAACACTAATGGGATTTAAAAAGCAGATAAACAACAATATAACTGTAATGGGGAGCATCAATACCTGACTGTCACAATGGACAGATCAAGTAGACAAAAATGTCAAAGAAATAGAGTTGAACCAAATCTTAAAAAAAAAATAAGACTTAGTACACATCTACAGTGTTCCATCCTACAACAACAGAATACGTATTCTTCTCAGCAGTACACAGACTCTTTCTCCAAAGCAGGTCACATACTAGCTCATAAAGCATTTCTTAAGCAAATACAAAATAATTGAAATTATCCAAAACATATTATCTAATCACAGTGCAATGAAACTAGAAATCAATGTTAAAGACACCATAAAAACTATGCCTATACATGAAAATTAATTAATACCCTCTTGAATAATCAGTGGGTCACAGATGAAATAAAAGAAATTAGACAATTGCAGCCAGGCATGGTGCATGCCTGTAATCCCAGCACTCTGGAGGTGGAGGCAGGAGGACCACTGTGAGTTCAAGGCCAGTCTGGGCTGCAAAGTGAGTTCAAAGACAGCCTGAACTACATAGTGAGATCATGTCTCAAAAAGACAAAAATAAAACAAACAAACAAATGAAATTAGACAGCTGCTACCATTAAACTATAGCCAATATGACATACTGGAACCCATGGGACACAATGAAATCAGTCCTATGAGAAAGCTTTATAGCCGTGAATTCCCACATTAGAATAATAGAACAAACTCAAGTAAACAACCTAGCACTGTACCTCGAAGTCCTAGAAAAACAAAAACAATCCTAAACCAAAGTACAAGGAAGGAAATTGTAAACACTGGGACAGAAATTAATGAAATTGAACCAAAAAATAATATAAAGCATCAATGAATCTAAGACTTGGTTCTTTGAAATATTAAACAAAATAGGTAATCTTATAATAATAAGGAAAGAAAAGACCCAAATCCATGCAATTAGAAATAAAAAAAGGCAAGATCAACAGATTCAGCAGAAATCTGGAAGATTATCAGCAACTAATTTGCGAATCTGTACTCTAACAAAATGGAAAATTCAGGAGGAATGGATAGATTCCTAGATACCTATGAACTAACAAAATTGAACCAAGAAAATATGAAAACCTGAATAAGCCAGTATCAGTCAATGAAATTGAAGAAATAATTTTAAAACACTATGAACTAAGAAAAGCCCAGGTCTCTGTGGATTCACTGTTCCAATCTACAAGGACTTTAAAGAACTAACATCATTGCACCTCAAATTCTTTAATGAAATCAAAAGGAAAGTAATACCACCAAAATCACTCTGGGAAGTAAGCATTACCCCGATTCCAAAACCAGAAAAGGACCCAATCAAAAAAGGAACTACAAGTCAACTCATTAACACAGAAGCAAAAATCTTCAATAAGATACTAGCAAGGAGAATGCAGTGAATCATCTGAAAGATCATACATCATCACCAAGGAGGGTTCATTCCAGGGATGCAGGAATGGTTCAATACAGGAAAATCAATAAATGTAATATACCACATAAACAGAAGGAAGGACAAAAATCACATGACCATTTTAACAGATAAAAAAAAAGCATCTGACAAAATCCAAAATCCATTCATATTAAAAATTCTGAAGAAAATAGGAATAAAAAGTCTTTCTCTCAATTTGAAAAAAGGTATCTATGGCCTAGAATAGCCAACATCATACTAAATAGAGAGAAGCTGAAAGCATTCCCTCTGAAATCAGAAATAAGAAAGGAATATCTGCTATTATCACTCCAGTTCAATATGGTTCTCAAAATATTAGCTGGAGCAATTAGAGAAGAGAAAGAAATAAAAGGGATATGGATAGGGAAAGAAGAAAATAAATATCATTATTCACAGATGACATGATTTTCTACATATGAGACCCCCAAAACTCCACCAAAAAAACACCTAGAACTAATAATGAAATTCAGTAACATAGCAAGATACAAAGCCAACACTCAAAAATCAATAGTACTGCAGCAAAACAATAACAAATTCACAGAGAGAGAAATTAGGGAAACAACACCCTTCACAATAGCATCAAGAAAAACAAAAAACTTAAGAATGAACCTAACCAAGGCAGTAAAAGACCTCTACAACAAAAACTATAGTGCTCTGAAGAAAGAGATGGAAGCGGATATCAGAAAATAGAAAGATATCCCCTGTTCCTAAAAAAGCAGATCCAATATCATCAAAATGGCCATACTTACAAAACTGTTACATAGATTTAATGCACTTCTAATCACAATACCAATAATGTTTCTTACACAATTGGAAAAAGCATTACTAAAATTCATATGGAACTAGAAGAAATCTAGAATAACAAAAGGACTCAGGGCAACAAAGGCAAGGCAGGGAGCAATACAATCCCAGACTTCAAGTTATACTACAAAGCTACCATGATAAAAGCAAAACTATCATGGTAGAAACAACAGAATTGTGGGTAAATGAAACAGAACACAACATACAGAAACAATTCTATAGTCACTCTGCTATATTTTCTTTGACAAAATGGGCAAATTCTTTTGCTGGAGGAAAGATAGACTCTTTATAAATGAAGATGGGAAAACTATCTATCTATTTGCCAAAATTTAAACCTAGACCCATATCTCTCACCATGCACTAAACTAAAATCAAATGGACTGCAGCTGTAACCATTAGAAGAGAAACAATCTGCTGGAAGACAAAAATAGATAAAACGCTTGAATATGTAGATATAAGCAAAGACTTTTGGCACAAAGTTGCATAAGAAATAATTCCAAGAACCAACAAATAGGATCACATCAAATTGAAAAGCTTCTACACTCCAAAGGAAACCACCAACAGAGTGAAGAGATACCCTACAGAATGGGAAAAAAGGTTTTCCAGCTATCCCTCAAACAAAAGACTAATAATACCTACCATATATAAAAAACTCAAAAAAGTTAGACCCCCCCCAAGTTTAAAGACCCAGTCAAACATAGGCATCTGAAATGAAGAGACAATTTTCCAATAAGAAATACAAACATCCAAAAATTCATGAAAATAATGTTCAACATCATTGGCCATACAAGAAATACAAATTAAAACACTGACATTGTATCTCACTCCAAAAAATGGCTACCATCAAGAAATCAGCCAATACCAAATACTGGCAAAGCTGTGGGGAGAATGGAGCCCTTCTTCATTGTTGGTGGGTGTGTAAAGTGATACAACCACTACGGAAATCAGTATGGAGATTCCTCAAAAAAATTTCAAATAGAAATTTCATTTTACCCAGCTATTCCCCTTCTAGATGTCTTCCTCCCAAAATTAAAGAGACCATGCCACAGGGATGTACATATCACCACGCTTATAGCAGCACAACTCACAATAGCCAAATCTTGGAAATGGCCTTTACGCCCTCCAACAGATGAATGGATTAAACAAATGTATTTATACACAGTGTAGTATTAATCTGCCATAAAGTAAGATAAATTTCAGTCATTTGTAGGAAAATGGATGCACCTTGAGACCATAATGTTAAGTGAAGTAAATTAAACAACAAGCTTAAATATTGCATGATTTCTCTTATATGAAACATTAATATATAAATGAAAGGCAGATTATAGGAAAAAGAGGTCTCTTCTTTAATTACTGGAGACCACAGATTATAAATTGAGTCTAGATCTTATCCAAGACCTAGTGTTGTGCCATGGGAGCTGGCTACAGTGTGCAGAAACATCACTCCATGTGCCTCTAGTCACATTTGAGGCCCCAATGGTCACATGATGCTGTGATGCCCCAGGGCAAGGTAATATTAGCTGAAAACATCCTGGTTTCCCGAGGACCAAGTAGCAATAAGAAAAAGAGTTTCACCTTGGGGAAAGGACAAATTCCCTGGTAAGCTGCCATCTTTCCCCACCATCTTCATAAACATAAAAATCTTCATCAGCATAAGACCATCACCACCCTCTGAGCCATCCTCAATCAATAAATGTCGAGGTTCAGGCTGCCTCCTGAACCTTTGTTACCCATAAACAACTGGTCATCCCAGTTCTCCACTGCACTGACATTTTGTCTTTCACTCTTTCTCTTCACAATGCACCATAACACCTTGCAGGAAATTGGAAACTCACTGTAGAGGTCCGTGATAGGAAAACCTATTGTCATCCAGTGCAGACAATGTATCTAAATGTTTACTTTAACTTAGGATAAGTGTCTTAAGTGTCTTTTATGTTTTTGGGCCTATTATTCTAGTTTTTAATCTGTATATATGATAATTAACTTTATAAACTCTTATTAAATAAATGAATCTGATGCTGTAAATAAAAGGGGCTGGAGGGAAGAGGGCAAAAAGTTAAAATGTGTTATGCACATGTAACACTTTTCTACAATGAATATAATCATCATGTATTGCAAACATGTACTAATAAAAGTAAAACAAAAGAAAGAAGGAAGAAAACCACAGGGGAGAAGGAGGAAGAAAAGGAAGGAGGGGAAGAAGTAATATATACTGTCTATAAGGAACCCATCTTAAACATAAAAACAAAGACAGAATGAAATTTATTT
>NW_004955412.1:31826621-31840469 GCF_000276665.1 Chinchilla lanigera | reverse complement strand
GGGGTAGGCAGAGAGTTCATGAATAAAAACCAAATTGCACGTGAAACACTTGAAAGAATCAACAACTGGGATCTCATCCTACTGAAAAGCTTCTGCACATCTAAAGAAATCACCAGCAGAGTCAAAAGAAAACCAACAAACTTGGAAAAAATTTTAGCTGATTGTCCCTCAGAATGAAATTTAAATGCTAGGAAAAGGCATACATTAATCAAATGAAAGTTGGAATGACAATATTAATATAAATCACTTTCAGAAGAAAATTACCAGAAATAATGGGGTCTTTTCATAATAATAAATAGACCACTTCCTTAAGAGGGCATAACAGTCCTAAAAGTTTATATGCTCATACCTAAAAAATATAAAAAGAAAGAAAATAGAGATAACTGTAAGGAAAAATAGACAAATCCGCAATGATATTTGGACAGTCAGCTCTACTCTCAGTACCTAATAGAAAATGGTATGACTATAGAAGACACAAACAACACTATTAATCAACTTTACCTAATTAACATTTATAGAACACCCCATACAATAACAGGAATACCCATTCTTTTCAAATACACACAAAGCACAAACCAAGACAGAACATATCCTAAGTCATAACTTCACAGATTTTAAAGCATTCATGCATTTTTTTTGTAATTTCCTGCATTCTGTTTGCCAATATTGTGTCAAGATTTTTGTATGTATGTTCGTTGAAGAGATTGACCTATACTTCTCTTTTTCAGTTGGGTCTTTATCTGGTTTTGGGACAAGGGTGATAATTGCTTCCATAAATGAATTTGGGAGCACTCCATCCCTTTCAGCTCCTTTAAAGAGCTTGATGAGTTTTAGTGATACAACATTTTTAAAAGTTTTGTAGAATTCAGACATAAATTCATTCAGACCAAATTCGTGGGCCTTTTTTAGCTGGTGGAGTCTTTGTTATTGAGTCAGTTTCATTCCTTGTTATTGACTTGTGAAGCCTATTTATATCTTCTTGGGTTAGTTTTTATAGTTTGTATATGTCTAGAAATTCATCCATTTCTTTAAAATTTGTAAATTTGTTGGAATATAATTTTTCAAAGTAGTAATAACTATCTTTTGGATTTCATCAGTGTCTGTTGTGATGTCACCTTTGCAATTTCTAATTGCATTGATATAAGTCGCTTCTCTCTCTTGAGTCTGGCTAAGGGCTTGTCTATTTTATTTACGCTTTTGAAGAACCACCCCTTAACTTGTTGATTTAGTTACAGGTTTTTAGTTTCAATTTCATTGATTTCCACTTTCAGCTTTATAATTTCCTTCCTTCATTTCAGTTTGGGGCTGGTTTGTTGTTTTTCAAGTATCTTAAGATTTCTCATAAGTTTATCTCTTTGAGTTTGCTCTGTTTTCCTAATGTGAGCATTGATTGTGTTGAGTTTTCCTATTAGAAGTGCTTTCATCATATCCCAGAGGTTTCACTGAGATGTACAGTCATTGTCACTAATTTCCAGAGTATTTTAATTTCTTCTTTGATTTCTTCTGTGACTCATTGGTTGTTTAAGAGTATGTTGACAAAACTTCCTAGAAAATTAACTTTTCCAAAATGTCTTCTGTTGACTTCTATTTTCATTGTACAGTGGTTCAATAGTATGCATGAGGTGATTTCAATTCTTTCATATTTACTTAAGCAGACTTTTTGGAGTAGTAATGATCTATTTTGGAAAACCTACCACGTGCTGCTGAAAAGAATATACTCTGTTGTAGAGGGATGGAATACTCTATATCTATAAAGATCATATGTTCAAGGGTGTGGTTTAGCTCTGACATTTCTTAATTAGTTTTTGTTCAGTTGATCTGTCTCTTTGTGAAAGTTGGGGTGTTGAAAACCTCCTACTATGATTATGTTATGATCTTTTAATTTCAGCAGGATTTGTTTTATGAAGGTAGGTGCTCTGGTATTTGATGCACATATGTTTATCAATGTTAGCTCTTTTTATTGGATTGTTCCTTTAACTAGTATATACTGATAATTTTAGTGTCTTCTAATCCTTCTTAACTTGAAGTTTACCCTGTCTGATGTTAGAATTGCTTCCCCTGCTTGTATTCATGCAATAAAAATGTATCCCCTGACCACAGTGAAAGTAAACTAGCAATGAGTCATACAAAGATTCATAGGAAAGTCCCCAAACAGCACACTGATAAAAATCCAAAGCAAAATATGAATATATGTTCACATTATATATAATGTTACATACACATGATAATAGTGATAGATATCACAATATATCAGAATTTGTGGGATAAAACTAATACAGGAGTAAAAAAGAAATTCATAGCATTAAATTTATAGCAGTAAATTAAATTTATAGGTATCTTATTTAAGAGAAAGGTCTAAAATCAATGACTTCATCTTCCACCTTAAGAAAAAGAGCAAATAAAATCCCAAACAAGTACAAGAAAGAAGATGGCAAATACCAGATAGAAATCAGTAAACTAGAAAACACAAAAGCAATATAGAAAACCAATGAAATCAAAAGCTCACTCATTGAAAAGATCAGATTCTATGGCTATTAAAATGATAATAAGGCAATATTATGAGCAACTTTATGTAAATAAATTCAAAACCTAGATGAAATGGAAAACTTCCTCTAAATCAATTAATTTAATTCACCATGTAAACACAATTTTTAAAAACAATATCCAAATAAAGATAGAAGAATACTTGATAAATACCATCATTTTCTGATAAAATTTTTGAATGCACTACAGTAGAAAGGATCTTTTTCAAACTAATATAGAACATCCATGATACAGCTAAAGCCATCATTTTGTTTAATGGTGAAAGACTAATGCTTTCCCTTGAAATCAGAAAACAGTCAAGAATTTTCACTCTCAACACATATTCAGCATCAGACTGGAGGCACTAGAAAGTACAATGAGGCAAGCAAAAGAACAAAAATTCAGGTACAAAATTGAAGAATGAAATTGTTTAATATACAAAAACATAATTGATTGTGTAGATAATCTGATAGAGTTTACAGAAAAACTACTAGAATTGGTAAAGGCATGATTAAATTTATCAATGTTGTAATATACATGCTTAATATACAAAACTCAATTTTGGGGAATGAGAGTGGAGTTCAGTGGTAGAGCACTTGCCAAGCATGTATAATGCATGAGTTCAATCCCTAGCACCACAAGAGAGGAAAGAATCAAACATATTGTCTTCATCACTTTTCTCATTGCTAGGACAAAATACCCAACACCTGCTACTTAAGGAAAGAGAGGATTATTTTGGTTCTCAGTTGTAGAGGTTTCAGTGCATAGTAAGCTGGCTCCTAGGCAGGGTGGGATGGCAGAGAGGTACGGCAGAGGAGAGCTGCTCACAGTATAGTGACTAAAAAGCTGAGTATCAAGGGATGAGTCAGAAAGGGAGAAATAACCTGCCTCTTCCAACCAGAACCCAACTCTTAATAGCAAGTCAGTTATAATCCAATTATCTTCCAAAGGTCCTGCCTGTGATCACATGATGCTTTAGGAGAATACTTAGATATAAACCCTATGGCAAGCACAAAGGCTAGGCGTGGTGGTACATGCCTGTAATCCCAGCACTTGGGAGGCTGAGGCAGAAAGATTGCTGTGAGTTTGAGGCCATCCTGAATTACAGTGAAGTTCTGCCTCAAAAAGATGAAAAGAGAGACAGAGAGAGAGAGAGAATGAAAAAATAATCAAGTTTTTGACTGGGAAAAAATATTTGCAGATTTCTAAAAAAGAATATATATTTAGAATATACAAAGAAATTTAAAAACTAAATAATAAAGACAATAAAAAGAAACAACCCAATAGAAAAATAGGCAAAAGACCTAAACTACCACTTCCAAAATGATATTTAGATGACAAACACAAGAAAGGAGACTCACACAATTGCTAATTAGGGAAATACAAACTACACCATAAACTATCACTGCACAGCTATCCAAATGTCTATAATTAAAACAACTTACTACACCATGTGATATTGAGAGCCTGAAGAAAATGGAACTCTCATACACTGTCAATAGGAATAGTTAAAATTAGAAATACTTTAGAAAAAGCCATTTCTGAAAAACCCATCAACATCATATTAAATGAGGAAAAGCTGAAAGCTTTCCCTCTAAACTTAGAACAAGACAAGAATGTCCACTATTTTCCTCCTTTTATTTTTAAAATAAATAAATAAATAAATAAATAAAACAATGTCCACTATTACCACTCCTGTACTCAAACATTACTCAAAACATTAGAGCACTCAGGCAAGAGAAACAAATAAAAGGGATATGTATAGGAAAAGAAGTCAAATTGATATTGTTTGCAGATGACATGATCCTTTACATGGAAGGTCCAAAAAAATTCCAAAAGACTTCTACAATTAATCACCAAATTTAGCAATATAGCAAGATACAAAGTTAACACACAAAAATTTATTGTGTTTCTCTATACCAATAACAAACCCAGAAAAAAAAAAAAAAACTATGAATGCAATACCATTCATCATAGTTCCGAGAAATGTTAAGTATTTAGCAATTAACCTAACCAAGGAATTGAAAGACTTCAACAATGAAAACTACAGTACTTTGAAAAAATAGGTCAAAGAAGACATCAGAAAATGGAAAGATCCCAGATAGGCAGACCCAATATTGTCAAAATAGCTAACTTCCAAAATTGATAAGCAATCTGTTATGGTTTGTGTCTGGATTTGCCCCCAAAGCCTCATGTGGTCATGGGGCAGGCTTTTAGAGTTTGATTGATTATGGGAGTAAGAGCTATACCACTCCTGGGGTGGATAGTTTGCATATGTAAGGGAGAGGAAGAGGCTGCTTGCTGCCATTCCTCCTTTTGCTCTTGTTGCTTTTGCTGTGTTCTGCTGCCATGAACATTTGCCCTCTACCATGTGCCACTCTGCCTTGGAGTCAGCCAAGCGTGGACTGAAACGTCCATAAACTGTAAGCTAAATAAATCTTTCCTTCCTTAATTTTGGGCATTAGGTATTTTGTCTCAGCAATGAGAGAAGAGTAACTAAGACACACTCCTAATCAAAAAAACAAAGAACATTCTTCACAGAACTAGAGAAATAAATTCTAAAATTCAAATGTAACCAAATGAGAACCAGAATAAAAAAGCAATCCTGAACAACAAGAACAAAGCAGGAGGCATCACAATCTCAAAGTTCAAGTTATATTACAAAGCAACAGTGAAAAAAACAGCCTGATACTGGAACAAAAGCAGATGTGTGGATCAGTGCAACAGAATAAAGTATGCAGAAATAACTCAGCACATTCAGTTATCTGATCTTTAACAAAGGCACCAAAAATATACATTGGCGGAAAGATAGCCTGTTTAGCAATTGGTGCTGAGAAAATTGACAACACATATGTGGAAAATTTAATTGAATCTTCATGTACTAAACTCAAAACAAAATAGATCAAAGATCCAAATATTGAAACATAGATGCTTAATTTGCTGGAAGGTAAAATAAGTCAAAACCTTTAAAGACAGGCATAATCAAGGACTTTCTGAACATAACCCCAATTCCACAAGAAATAACATCAATAATCAATAAATGCAATTATATTAAAGTAAAAGACTTCTGCATAGCAAAGAAAACAACCAAGTGAAGAGACTTCCTACAGAATGGGAAAAAAATGTTGCCAGCTATTCCTCTCACAGAGGGCAAATATATACAGAACTCAAAAAATTAGACTTCTCCCCAAAATAAAAAACCCAGTCAAAACAAGGGTAATTGAAATGAACAGGAATTCTTCAGAAGTACAAATGGCCAATAAATACTTGAAATGAGAGCAATACAAATTATTCCAGTAAAAGAATGGCCACTATTAAAATATCAAATAATAACAAATGCTGGATATTCAAAATGGCTGAATAGCTACAGCACCACATTGAAGTCATTCTGAAAACAGTCATTTAAAAACACAGGTAATTGGATGAAAGGGAAGGACACATACCTGGATGCCAAAATCAATCTGAAATAAGATTGATTGGGTCAAACAAAACATAGACATAGGACTTTATAAAATGGCAAAGCACCACACAGGGCTGCCTGGGGAAAGCCACCTGTGTGAGGAGCTGGAACCACCATTCTGGGAAGTTCCCACATAACTGATAAACTGCAACAGTGTAGCAAGCCCAAGCCTACATGAGAAATTTCAGATATAAGGCCTCTCAACTCTTTTGCTTTCCTCCAAGCAGTGGACATTGCAGCCTGGCAGTAAATTTCATCAACACACAAAAGGAAGAAAGACCAGAAAGCTGTTCCCTGATGGGCCAACAATTTTTTTAGTTTTTTGGTTTTTGTCTTTGTCATGTGCCATAGTGGCTAACTAAAACCTCTAGTGACAACAGGGCTAGGGACTGCAGCAGCAGAGATGAAGGTAGTGAGTGGAACAGTACCAACCCTCTTGCTCTGCGCCCAGCAGCACCTGACTTAAGAGCCTTAAGCTATCATATGGCAATAAGTAGGAAGTCAGCACTTCCCCTGCCCACTCCTAGGGACGTGAGAAGACAGAGACACAGTGAAGAAAGCTGTGCAAGGGCCAGGAGGATCTGACTGTACATGGGACTGGGAGCAGCCTTGGGCTCTCTCTGTCTGAGACACCGCAACAAATGGGAGAGTAATGCAAAGACAAAGGGTAAGGAGACATGGGTGGGCCATCAAGGAACATACAGAGAATTTCTGGCTGAAGATTGGCTTCAGCCCCCAACATCTGGAGACCAAGATCAGCCCTGCACCCAGTACTAATGCTGCAGCAGATTTTATGGGATAACCCAGCCCAGATCTGGGCTCTGACTTGGAAGCTACCACAGAACTGAGGGCAGCAGAGGAATTTTTTGGTTATTTCGGTTTTTTTCTAGGGTCATAATCATCACAATAGTCCAGTACCAAAGGACTGGGTGCTGATCTAAATAGATAAAAACTTCTTGTCCCTAATAAATTGGGAAGGTAGGATCTTAGGACAGAAAAAAAAGGACAAGAGCTAACTACATCTAGAGGATATCTCTGTGGAATAGACATTTCCTAGGACAACCTCAATAACAGTGATAAAGCTACTTACCATAAGTAATTTATAAGCACCAACACAGAAAACAAATTAAAATTTTAAAATAGAAAATGACATGACACAGAAGCAAAATGCAACCCCAGACATGTAGCCTACCAAAGACAAGTGCAGGGGACAAGGAAACAGGATATCAGAAGCCACCCACCTGAACATTCTGAAATGGTAGCAGCAGATAAAAAAAAAAAAAAAGATGAATAAGGTTACAGAGAAAATCAGGTCAAAAGTAACCTAACAGGTACAATAAAAAAGATATGGTGATCAAAATGATGGACTTCCTTAATGACTGTAGAGCAGACACAGATAAAAATATAAAAGCTTAGGAAAATGACGGAAACCATGAATGCACAACATAAGAAGGAAATGGAATCCATGAAACAGACTCAAAAGGTAACCAGGAGAATAAAAATTTCACTGAAATTATAAGCAGCACATTGAACCAAGGTGAGGACAGAATATCATACCTAAAAGACAGGATTGTGATTAGCAATCATGAAAAAAATATTTTTTAAAAATAGCAAGAGACCCAGAAAAATAAATACAATAGCTGCAAGATGATGCATTGAAGAACATAAGATTGATTTGAGTCAGTGAGAAAGCAGGAGATGGAAATGATACAAAAAACCTTTTCACAGAAGTAATGGCAGAAAACTTTCCAACATGAAAAGAGAATTTGACACACAGTAGGGAAGGCATATAAGAATCCAATTAATCATGAACAAAATATTGTGGTAGTTTGACAACTGGTGGTCAACTAATAACCCCCAGGTGAACTGAGTAAGTGTGGTGCTGGGTGTAGGAAGCCCACCTGGGGACTCTTGCCAGCAGCATAAGAGGCAGACCTGGAGAAGAAGAAAAAAGGCTTTTGGGAACTAAAGAGGCTGTTCGAGCTGGTAGAAGCTGTAAGGAGCTGTTGGTAGTTTTGGAGGAGCTCGTTATGCTGGCTTTCCTGATGAACTTGGCTGTTTCATTCCCCAAGGAGCTCAGAATGTTGCTGGCACTGAGAATGGCTTTGGTTCACTTTGGGAGAGCTCTGGTCCTCACTTTGAGCATTGCTTCCTGGTTCCAGAGGGGAAGATGGTGCACTGCCCTTCTACAAGAGAAGCTTGCTGCTTTGGCTTCCCAGGTAGGAACTCAGCCATCTTGATCATCAGAGGAGCTTGGGGCCTCACTGTTGCTGAGGATGTCTGTAGCACCTTTCTGGAGAGCTCTAGTTCTTCTGAGCATCACTTCCTGGCTCCAGTGCAGATTCCTCAGCCTGCTAGCACAGATCCTTCATTCCACTGGCACAGACTTCCTAGATTCCACCACCGACCTTTGGGCCTTCCCAGCATAGATCCAGGAAACAGTCCTGCATGAGATATTGTTATGGGCTTTGGGCCTCTGGTTGGGTTTGTGGGAGACATTGTTATGGGCTCTAGGTATTCAGCTGGACTCATGTAGGACATTATCATAAGATCCAGGCACTCAGCTAGATTCCTGGTCTATAGTGTGTAGACAGATTTCCTGCACTCTTTTGTATATCATTCTTTGGGTGACTATTATAAATAATCTTATAAAATATGTGTCCTGTATTATATTATTATTTCACCTTGCACAAATACCCCCAAACCATAACATCTACACAGGGCATATAATAAGATTCCAAAAGCTGGGAATGGGGGTGCACACCTATAATCCCAGCACACAGCAGGCTGAGGCAGGAGGACTGCTGTGAGTTCAAGGCCAACCTGGGCTACAAAGTGAGTGCAAGGCCAACCTGAACTGCATAGTGAAACTCTGCCTCAAAAAGACAAAAAAAGTTTCCAGAAATTCAGCGTAAGAACAGACTATTAAAAGCTGTTAGAAAAAAAAAAAGAAAGAAACAAGCCATCTATAAAGGAAAGCCTATCAGAATTATGGAGACTTCTCAACACAAACCCTTAAGTCAATGATAGAATGGAGTGAAGTATTTCAAGTTCTGAAAGAAAACAACCTCCAACCCAGAATGATGTACCCTGCAAAACTATCTTTCAAAATCAGTGGAGAAATGGGACAGGTGTGGTGGTGCATGCCTGTAATCCCAGCACTCAGAAGGCTGAGGAAGAAAGATGACCATGAGTTCAAGGCCAGCCTGAACTATATAGTGAGACCTTGTCTCAAAATATAAATAAATAAATAATCAATGAATCAGTGGAGAAATAAGATACTTCTGTGACAAAGAACAACTGAAGAAATTTATGATAATCAAACCAGCTCTCCAAAATTTTCTGAAGGATATTTTAGAAAAAGATTTAAAAGGCTACAATCCCCAAAACACCAATAGAAAGAACTGACCGAAGAAGACAAGAAATTAAACAGAGGAGAAAGATTGGAATTAACAAAAGGGAAACGAAATGACATAGATAAGCCAGTACATGTCAGTTGTAACTATTAATATAAATGTTCTCAATTTGCCAATCAAAAGAAACAGACTGACAAAATGGATCAAAAAACAAGATCCAATACTATGCTGCATACAAGAAACACATTTAACTCAAAAAGAAATTCATAGACTGAAAGTCGAAGGATGAAAAACAATACTGCATGTGACAGAGCCCTGGAAAAAAGCAGAAATAACTATTCTATTTGCAGACAAAGTGAACTTCTAGCCAAGACTGATCAAAAGAGACAAAGAAGGTCCCTACATACTTGTTAAGGGAAAATTCCAAAAGGAAGAGATATGTGTCATATATATATATATGTATATATATATATATATATATATAGAGAGAGAGAGAGAGAGAGAGAGAGAGACATATATATCATTATATATGACATATAGATATATATCAATCATATATATATATATATAAAATTGGCACACCAACTATATAATACAAGTATTAATGGACATGAAAATCAAATAAGCACTAAAAGTTGTAACGGGGGTATTCAATACCCCACTCTTAGAAATAGATCAACTAGACAAAAAAATTACAAAAACAATTAGAACTGAACCAAACCTGTGAACAAATGGACTTGGTAGATGTCTATAGAGTGTTCCACACCAAAATATCAGAATATACATTCTTCTCAATTGCACATAGAACATTCTCCAAAAGAGAGCACATACTAGCTCATAGAACATGCTTAAGTAAATGCAAAGAAATTCAAATTATCCCACGCATATTATTACACCATAGTACAATCACACTGAAAATCAGTTTTTCAAAAGAAACCACAAAAACTACATAAACACATGGAAATTAAATGACACCCTCCAGAACAACCAATGGGTCACAGATTAAGGTAAAGAAGAAGTTAGACATTTTCTACAATTACATAATAATGCCAGTGCAACATACCCAAGCTTAAGGGATGCAATAAAAGCAATCTGACAAGGGAAATTTATACTGTTGAACTCTCACATCAGGAAAACAGAGTAAGCTAAAATAAACAACCTAATGCTGAACCTCAAACTTCCAGAAAAAGGAGAACAAGTTAAGCCCAAAACACACGAGGGAGGAAATTATAAAGATCAGAGCAGAAATTAATGCAATGAAGACTAAGAAAACAGTGCAAAGGACCAATGAATCAAAGAGTAGGTTCTTTGAAAAATTAAATACAACCCTTAGACAATCTTATCAAAAAAGGGGAAGAAAAAACTCAAGTCCATGCAAGTAGGAATGAAAAGGGTGAAATCACAATGGATCCTGCAAAAATCCAGATCACCAATGCCTACTTCAAAAATCTTTATTTTATTATGAGGTAAAACCCAGAAGAAATTGACAGATTCCTGCATATATATGAATTACCAAAGCTGAGTCAAAAAGTTATAAAAATTATAAATAACCCAATATCACTTGATAAAATTGAAGATGTAGTTAAAAACCTACCAACAAAGAAAAGCCCAGATCCTGATAGATTCTTTGCTAAATTCTACAAGAACTTTAGAGAAGATCTAATACTACTACTCCTTAATGAAATTGAAAGTGAAGCAATATTTCCAAAGTCATTCCTGGAAGCAAGTATTACTTTGATAGCAAAACTAGAAAAAGATCCAACCAAAAAGAAAAATTACAGCATAATTACAATGTAATCTCCATAATGAACATAAACACAAAAATCCTCAATTAGATTCCTCACTCAGAAGCCCTTGGGACTGCTCTCTATGGGGTTTCCATTCAGGCCCTCCCTGTGCAGGGCAGGCCCTGCGCCAAGTGAGCAAGTGCTCCAAGAGCTGTTGGTCACATGGATCAAGTCCATGCTTTACTCCCACCACCACAGTTCCCAGCTGAAACTCAGGAGACATCCAGGTATTTCCCATCCACTTCCTGTAAGCAGAGCAGGCGACCCAGGACCCCGCCACCATTACAGTCTGAGTCTCTGCCCTCCCTGAACATGCAGCAAACAGGAATTCCTCACTCAGAAGCCATGGGGACTGCTTTCTATGGGGTTCACATGTGGGCCCTCCCTGCGTGGGCCCTGTGCCAAGTGAGCGAGTGCTCCAAGAGCTGCTGGTCCCACAGTTCGAGTCCATGCTTTACTTGCACCCAGACCCCCTGTGGGGTCGCAGGTACCGGCAGTCTGTGATTGCTGTCAGTCAGGCCCACATCCTGTTCCAGTATGTGTCCTGAACTGACTGGAGACACAGAATCAGGTGGTTCACAATCTGTTGACCCTGCAGTTCGTGTCTGGGTTTTTTCTGTACCGTAAACTGCCTGGGGACATAGGTCCACTGGACCGGGATTGTCACACTAGTGCAACCCAAGACTGGGCTGTGCACATGCCCTGAACTGAAAGGGGATGCTGGATCAGATGGTCTGCCATCAGCTGACTCCAATGCCTGCATCTGAGACCTGGGATAACTAGATACAAATCAACAACTGCTGGAAAACCTCAGACTAAGTAGATCTTCTCAGCGGATACTGACGGGAAAACCTGACCAACAGGTAAACTAAGGACATTAGCAGCCTTTGCTGTGCAGCCACTGAAGAGGGAAACTAAGCTTTCTGCATCTGGTATCAAATGTGACAAAATGAAGGACTAAAACACAATCCCAGAACTCCATCCCACTCAGAATAAGTCCAGGAGACATCTACATAGGAGAACTTGGTAAACACATGCCTGAAATAGCTGAAATGATTGCAATGGAAGTAAAGAAACAACTCCATAAGGCCATAGAAGAGATGAGATCAGAAATAATCTCTCAGGCAAAAAGTGAAATGACAATAATAATGAAGGAACTGCTCAAAAAGTCTGAAGAAGAAACATATAAGAAAGTAGAAGAACAAAGACAATGGACAGAAGTGTTAAGTAAAAATATAGAAAGGACTTACAACACATGAACGAGATTCAAAGAGACTTCCAGGAAAACAAAGCTTCCATAAAAAGCTGCCAAAACCACTAGAATGAAGCTGAAGATAGAATCTCAGACTTTGAAGACAGCATGGCAGCTAGCGACCCTGAAAGAAAACATCTTGTAAAATCAACAAGGATCCAGGAAAAGCCAATTCAACAGCTGCAAGATGAGGCAAAGAGGAATAATATATGACTTATAGGAGTCAATGAAACAGCAGGAGGCAACACAACTGACATAAAAAGATTATTTGCAGAAATAATAGCAAAAAATTTCCCAAGTATGGAAAGAAAACCTGATATACAGTAAGTGAGGCATATAGAACTCCAACCAACCACAACCAAAACAAAACTACACCCAGACACATAATAGTCAAGTTCCCAGATCTCCAGCAAAAGAACAGAATATTAAAAGCTGCTAGGGAAAAGAAACAGATTACCTATGAAGGAAAACCCATCAGAATCACGGCAGACTTCTCAGTACAAACCATCCAATGAAGAAGAGCTTGGAGCGAAGTATTACAGGTCCTGAGACAAAACGGCTCCCAACCAAGACTGATGTACCCTGCCAAACTATCCCTCAAATTCAATGGAGAAATAACATATTTCCATGACAAAGAACAACTGAAGGTGGCTGGGGATTTAGCTAAGCGGCAAAGCGCCTGCCTGGCAAGTGCAAGGTCATGAGTTCGGTTCCCGGTACCGGAGAAAAACCAAAAAAAAAAAAATATAAATAAAAAAAGAACAACTGAAGAACTTCATGAGTGCCAAGCCAGCATTACAAAGAGTGTTAAAAGATATTCTAGACAGAGAAAACTCTGACTGCAGTTTCAAGAGCAACAGTAGAAAGGAAATGTCAAGAAGAGCAAGCAAGTAAACAGGCAGAAAAAGTAGGACACCAGTGCAAGTAAATAACATGACAATGATAAATCAACACATATCAGTTATAACTATAAATCTAAGTGACCTCAATTATCCAGTCAAAAGAAACAGACTGGCAGAGTGGATTAAAAAACAAAATCCAACAATATGCTGTATACAGGAAACACATTTTACTCAAAAGGAAGTCCATAGACTAAAAGTCAAAAGATAGAAAACAATCCCACATGCAACATGAACCCAGAAAAAGCAGGTGTAGCCATTCTGTTTGCAGACAATGTAAACTTGAAACCAACAACAATCAAAAGAGATAAAGAAGGTCACTACATACTTGTCAGGAGAAAACTGCAAGAGGATGAGATAACAATCAGAAACATGTATGCACCAAATATCAGAGCTCCAAATTATATAAGACAAATCTTAACAGGCATGAAAACCCATATAATTAATGACACTATTGTAACAGGGGACCTTAACACCCCATTGACACAAAGAGATAGGTCAACTGGACAAAAAATCAGCAAGGAAATAACAGATCTGAACCAAAGCTGTGAACAAATGGACTTAGCAGATG
>NW_004955412.1:31806510-31823626 GCF_000276665.1 Chinchilla lanigera | reverse complement strand
TTGGAGTATGATAGACATTGTGATATGATAAGAAAATGCTCAAGGGTAAAGGGCAACAGGGATGTGGGAAAAGAGAGGGAAAGAGGAGAAATTTTTTATGCATGTATATACAGGATAGTTAACATAGTTCACTTACTGTCTTCTATTTCTTTGCTGAAAGAAACTGTTAATGAGTCTTTGATTGATCAATATTGCATATCTCTATTGACTTTCATGAGAAACTACTTTGAAGATATCAATATGTAGTACAACAAGTATTGTTAATTTCCTACCACTTTGTTTGTAACTCTGTATTGTCTCTAGTGTTCTTTTGCTATTTTGTAAAAGGTTGTCTGTCTGTTAATGTTTTCCTCCTTTTATTTTTAAAATTAAAAAAAATCCTCAATTAGATACTGGCAAACAGAATGCAAGATTATACATCATAACCTAGTAGGATTCACCCCAGGGATGCAGGGATGGTTCAACATACATAAATCAATAAATATAATACACTATATGAACAGAGCCAAGGATAAAAACCATGTGATCATCTCAATAGACGTAGAAATGGCATTTGAAAAGTCCAACACCCACTCATGATAAAAACCATACAGTAAATTGGAATAGATGGTCTTTATCTCAATCTAATTAAAGCCATCTATGACAAACCAACAGCCAGCATCATACTAAATGGACAAAAACTGAAAGCTTTCACTCTAAAGTCAAGAAAAATGACAAGAATGTCCATTTTGACCAATCCTATTCAATATAGTTCTGTAAACATTGCCCAGAGCAATTAGACATGAGAAAGAAATAACAATAATCAAAATAAGAAATGAGGGCCAAGGACATAGCTCAGTGGCACAAGTGCCTGCCTGGCAAGCGCAAGGTCCTGAGTTCAATTCCCAGTACAAAAAAAAAAGAAATGAATAGTTAAATAATCATTATTTGCAGGTGACATGATGCTCTACATAGAATACCCTCAAAATCTTCATGAATAGATGAAGCAAATCTAGTAATGTAGCTGGATATAAAGTCAACACTCAAAAATCAATAGCATTCCTATATATAAACAACAAATTCACTGAGAGAGAAATTAAGGCAATCACACCCTTCACAATAGCATCCAGAAAAATGAAACACTTAGGAATAAATCTAACAAAGGAAGTAAAATATCTCTACATTGAAAATTACAGTACTCTGAGAAAGGAGATTGAAGAGGGTATCAGAAAATAGAAATATATCCCTTGCTTTTGTATAGAAAGAACCAACATAGTAAAAATGGCTATATTTCCAAAATTGTTGTACAGATTTAATGCAAATGCAATCAAAATACCATTAGCATACCTCACAGAACTAGAGACCCTACTCTTAGGTGAAATAAATTGGACATACACATGTAAATATTGCATTGTTTCTCTGGTGTGAGAAACTGCAAGTGTAAATAAGGACCAAAATATATAATAGATTTTGTGAAATAGGAAGAAATTGTTCAAATGGGAAGGGAAACTAAGGAGGGGGAAAAAGGAAGGAAGGAAGGAAGGAAGGAAGGAAGGAAGGAAGGAAGGAAGGAAGGAAGGAAGGGAGGGAGGGAGGAAAGGAGGGGGGAGGGAGGGAAAGAAAAAAATGAGAAAAGTAGGATGAAATGGAAGCAAAGCTTTTGTAAATAAGGTGGAAAAGAAGGGTTGAAGGGAGGGGAGGGGAATGGGGAAAAAGGGGAATCAAGATATATTCTGTACCCTTACAAATTTCTGATGGTGAATGTGATCCTTATGTATATCTAAATTGTACCAATAAACTTAATTTTAAAAAAGGAAAACAATAATAAATGCTGAGCAGTCATCAGGGAAGAATGGAACCCTTGCAACTTGCTGGTGGGAATATAAACTAGATTTCCATAATTACTGTGGAAATCAGTATGGAGTTCCCTCAAACAACTAAAATCAAAAATTCCATTTGACCCAGTTATTTTCCTTCTAGATATCTTCCCAGAAAAGTTAAAATGTGTATTATAGTCACATATGCATAACCATGTTTCTAGTAGTACAAATCATACCAGTTAAATATGGAAGGTAGCATATATGTCCATCAACAGGTGAACAGATAAAGAAAATGTGAAATTTACACACAATGGAGTATCCTGCCATAGAGAAGGATAAATTTAAACTATTTGCAGGAAAATGGATGCCCCTGGAGATCATAATGTCAAGTAAAATAAATCAGACATACAAGCTGAAATATTGCATGATTTGTCTTATATGAGAAATCCAAAGTATAAATAAATTAAAGAACAAATTAAAATGTAGATAATATCAAATAGGGAGATACATCTTTTGTAAAAGGAAAGGGGACTAAGAGATAGAGGAGGAGAGGGAAGGGAAGGGATTGAAGAAACAATTAAGATGTGTTATGTGTTTATACAACTTCCTGCAATAAGTATAATTACTATTTTTCTACAAATATGTACTAATGAAAATAAGAATTTAAAAGTAACACCTTAGAACATAATTTGACAATTTCTTAAAAAGTTAAACATATACCTATCTTATAACTCTGATACTGCACTCCTAGTTACATATCCAAAGGGTATGAAAACATACATCCCACAGAGATTTGAATGGGCAGAGTCTTTATACAGCACATCGATGTGTGTTTTTCCTTTATTTGTGATACCCATGATCAACAGATAGTCCAGATATTATCAACATGGTTATAAACAACTTGGTATTTAAATTTAAGTATTCTTTCTTAAAAGCAATATACTTTTGATACATGACACAACATGGATGAATCTCAAAATAATTATTACAAATGAAAAAAGCCAACAAAATGCAAAAAATACTACATTTTTCTAGAAATATAAACTCACCTATAATTGAAGAAAGATTAGTGACTGCCTCAGGATGGAGGATCAGGGAAAGGCAGGAAGGAGAGACTAAAACAAGGTACGTGGAAAAGTTCAGGGAGATGGCTATGTGCATTACCTTTATCGAGAAAACTGTTTTATGAGGGTAATATTTGCAAATTGAAATATGGCGCTTATTATATATCTGTTACATACCAATGAAACTGCTTTTAAAAGAATAACACCATTGCACAGTGGTCTGAGTCTACAGTGGCAAAAGAGCCTACAATTCTGTTATGGTTTGTGTCTAGATGTCCCCCCAAATCCTCATGTGGTCATGGGGTGGGCTTCTAGAGTTTGTGATTAATTCATGATCCAATGCTGGGATTATGGGTGTAAGTGCTACACTCACCCTGGGGCAGGTAGTCTGCATACAGTATAAGGGAGGGAAAGAGGTTTGTTCGCAGTTCCTCCCTGTTTGCTCTTGCTGCTTTTGCTGTTTTCTGCCTTTGCTGTTTTCTGCTGCCATGAACTATTGCCCTCTGCCAAGTGGCACTCTGCCTTGGAGGCAGCCAAGTATGGACTGAAACCTCCACAGACTGTGAGCTAAACAAACCTTTCCTCTCTTAATTTTGAGTGTCGAGTCTTTTGTCTTAGCAACAAGAAAAAAGTAACCGAGACAACTTCAGTTCTGCAATGGACTTGTTCAGAGTGCTATCTCTGCTCTGGCACTGATGCTGCATCTGAGCTGTGCAGTGCTGGCTCCTTCTATTATCACTTCTGTATGAAAGTTTGTCTTCAAGGACCCAGAACAGGAGTTGGAGGTGAGAGTAGGGGATGCCCTGTGCAAACTCCAACCTGACAGGCATTCACTCACTGCAGCGAACTCAGATTAATTCTCTCTGCAGACATTGAGGCTCTCTTAATAGAGGTCAAGTTAGTAGGCCAAGCTCCCTTTCCCTAAAGATGGGCATCCTCCAGGGAATCTGTATTTTCTCTCTCTGTACTATAACTTGCAGATGTTTTATTAGTTTGCCAAACATCAACTGTCTTGTCTGAACTCAACGTAAGACATATAACCTACCCATTTAAAGGGAAATGCAATTAAAGCAATGATTTTTAAAAATAGAAATAATTACCCACTTAATTTATCAATCATTGCTTAATCTCCTCCAGTTTTCCCTGCAGACTTGAGTTGAATGATTTCTTCAGTTCAACCAAATCTGTATACTTCTTTTAAAAGCCCCTCTGTGGGTAGTGCACAATGCTGAATTCCCAGAATTTCCACCAGCTTTCTCTGTAGTCTTTCTTCTACAGAGCCCTTAATTATCTTGAAAAGAGTGAGTAATTTTAAAAGGCTTTTGTTGAAGATATTTCCTAAGCACTCTGAAGCCCAGGTTATAGAAGGCTGGAATGGAATCCTGATAGAGAATGAGGACACCCCTTTGGGTGTGAAACAGGGAAGGAGGACAGGCCACAAGTCAGTATGATGTTCAAATATTTGTCCCCCAAAGTCCTGATAAAATGAATAAAGATGTACGCATGTCCATGGGAAACCTGCAGTACCTCAGAAACTCCAGGGCTTGAGCAGCAGTAGACAGCAGAGAATCTACTCTGATTGATTGACCATTTTTATATCTCTATTGCCACCACATGAAGGTATGGAATGTAAATTCTTAAGCATGAGCTTTATACTTCCTTTTTATAATCTTGAAGTCTGTCATTTGTTTGTATATTATAAAATTCTGATTAGATTCAAATAGCAATAGTGTTAATTACCAACTAAAAATAACATTTTGTGGAATTAATTGTGCTACTCATTACAGGAAACATCTTGGGTCCACTGAAAAATTCTGATTTAATCTGTCTTAATCTTTCATTCTTTTCCAGAAATCCCTATCACTTTGATCTCATATAAATCTGCTAAGGCCTTGGGGGATACTCACAAGTGCAATATTTCCCTAAATTGATTCTATCAGTCCTAAAAATTTCATGCTCCCATTTTCCTTAGTTTCCCATCTTCCTTGAGCAAATACACAGACTCACAACTTCTATACAAATTCCTTTCTTCTCTTCTCCCTCAGAACATCTCCAGCAACTTCATGGCTCAGTCAGCAGTGAGCCATCCTTCATCTCCCTACACAGAATAAACTTCAAATGGATAAAAGATAAACTTCAATCACAAGGCCACACCAATCCCTTCATACGTACGTGTGTCTCTTACTAAGAAAAAAGCAGTCACTGTCTCTGCTCCACAGTTCCCCACAAATCCCTGCAATTCCTAGTAGATATGAGGAATTTCCACATGTTGTTTACTTTTACCTTTTAAGCATCAGATTTGCTGCTACACGCAGGACTTATGCTTTGACTTCTTTTGAAAAGATGTGCTCCTTTTCTAAGCTGTCATTTCAAACAGATTTATGCAAAGGATGTTTTGAAACTAGTACAAATCTTAAAAGAATGAGGGAACCTCAGAATCTTTCTTCATTTATAGAACATCAAAATTAATTTCCTGTTAATCGTTAAGAAAAACGCAGAACTACAAGTTAATTGATCCCTGGGTACCCTAGATATTATGGAATAAGTAGCCCTAAATTTTCTAGTTCCTGAAGGACTCTAGCACCAAGGTTCTAGTCTGAGAATTCTCAGTGTTCAAGTAAATTCCTTGACATGAATATTCAAAATTCAGTATCCTTACCCTACCAGATTCCTTGAGCCAATTTCAGATATTTCACTATGATCAGATACACAAAAATTTCAAAGAGACTGTTTCTATGTCCAGTGCCAGGCTCAGTGCCAGCTTTGAATTCAAACTCACTAGAAATTACTTCCATAATTGACAGATTGACATTTTAATCTTTATGGAGCTAGAGACAAATTGCATGAACACTTGATCTTTTTGCAGTGTTTGGACTAAAATCTCCCTTCTAGGATAATTTAAAGTAGAGATTCTTTCTACTGCCCTATTAGTCTTTAGTCATGGGTTGGTTGTTGCCATGCTCCACGGTTAGCAAAGTTACCAAGTATGTGTGATATCATGGCATGAATTCTTATAATGGAGATCATAGCTGCATTTAGCTAGATGAGGAAAAGTTAAAGAGACAATTCCCTTCTGGGAAATGGAAACAGCTTCATAACCTCCAAAAATCAGAAACACTTTAATGGAATTTTCAGTAGACGTTTACTTCAATTAGCGCTTCAGCTCCTGACACAACACATTCATCACTCCAGTTCGACAGACTGCACAAGCATTCCCTTAGGCCTGAGATGTACAATTCTCCATAATATGTGCCTCCAGATCTCAGGTGGTCCTATGGTAGCCTGCAGGAAGTATATCCACCCAGAAGCAGTGATAGCAAGCTGGCAAAGCAATCATACTGTCTTTCCTTAGAGTTTGCAACAGAGAATACAGAGTGCTTCTGTTAACAATGGTATAAGTCAAAGAGAAAAGCATATCTTTTGACTAAGGGACACTGCAGACCATGAGACCAAGACAGAGAGTGTATCGGGTTCTTAAAGCTCCTCTCCTTGCTGATGCCTTCTCAATGCCAACCCCTTTGCACCTTTGCAATAAATTATTTTTGCTACTGTATCCTACATGAGGCTCTTTTCGTTCTAGCATAAACATACAAAAGATACTGATAGCAAAATTATAATAGATTTTTTGAGAGCTTACTAAATGCCCAGGAAAATCCTAAATTACTTATCTAAAATAATATGTTCAATTTCATCATCAAACTTGTGACACAAATGCACTTAATGTCAACAATATTTACAAAATGAGGAAATGGAACTAGTAAAACAAGGAACTGGGATTAGAACCCAGAATTTTTCATGCTGAAAATAAAGCCCATGAGCTTGTGAGTTTAATCACTATGCTAAAATACTTTTAACAAAATGATGAGCAAGTTTTTAGTAGTGCAGACAACAATCGAAGACAGAGAAAAAACAGAGGGAGAGAAGAAGCAAGGCAGTCTGGGAGGGGCTGAAAAGTTTCATAGATTAGGAAGGATTTGCAAAGGTAAAAGTATAAATCAAGAATTATACATGGAAGCACCAAGATCATTCAGGACTAGATGAAAGATGTACAAAGGTGAAGAAGAAAAAGTTCGTGGAGGGCAGAACATTTATAAAATAGCCTCCAGGTGTGCCATAACCCTTTTCTCTGCTGTGTGAAGACATGCAGAGAATACAGCCATCAATGAACCAGAAAGTGGGCCCTCAACAGACACCCAGGCCCACCGAGGCAAGTTATCTAAGAAACAGCTTTGTGTAGGTAAAGTAGGCATCCCCATCCTCTTTTTAGGTAACTTTTGGAGCCCCAAGTATGCAGAAAACTTTTCTTAAACCTTATGGAGTTGGGGACCCCAAAAAGCCCAAGGCTGTGTTGTACTGGTCTTGTCAGGATAATTTCTACTCTAGTTTAGATTTCAGCTTCCAGGGTCTGGCTCTGTTCCTCAACCCCAAGCTCAGCTCTCATAGCTACCAAAATATCTACAACTGTCACATATAAGGCTAAACTGATCACCATGCACTCAGCACTGAAGATTCCTATTGGGGAGCTGGAGAATGAAAGGTAATGATGCCGAGGAAGTATGAAGACGACTGTGGTTTTCATGTGAACAATACCAAAACTAAGGAGGCTCTTTCATCTGGATTTTATAAATTAGTCAACAGCATTAAATCCACAGAGTTACTAGAGAGGCAGTTCTCCAGTGTGGACCTGGACAAGCTATAATTCAGGACGTCTATTAGATGTTCAGACCTCTGACAAGCTGGAGAAGAAAAGGTGAGGAGATGGGAAGATTGAGGACTCTAAGAGCAGAAACTGACAGTGTGCAGAGGATGAGCAGCTAAGTCCCATTTCCTCTGAGGACTCCATCAGAAGGATCAAGCTCTGCAACAGGAGCACCCAGATGAGTCCAGACCAGCAGCCACCAGCTTGCAGCTTGCTATGTTCCGTTTCACTGGCTGCCACACAGTGAATCTCTCATCTTGGTGATTCATGCTGCCGGAAGGATGAAAGACAACCAGTGCTGAGGAAATGTCAAGGAGAAATCTATGATTTTCATATAAACCCTTTCCAAGGCTCTGGCAAAAGCATCCTCCAGTTCCAATAAGTACATCCCCAGCAAGAAGCCTTCCTATTTGCCAATGCCTGGCCCATCAAGATGCCTTATTCTGACATCCATAGCCCACCAACTGTGTTCTACCTGAGAACTCCACGCTTAAGCCATAGTAAGCAGCTGACAGAACAAGTTTTATAGTAGCTATAAATTAATCTGTTTTAATTGACTTTATTTCCATTTTAATGTGCAGAGTAGGACAAGGGATGGATCCCATTAGGTTTTCATAGAAGCATTTTATTTTGCTCTATCACAGCATCTAGAAGGATTACAGTAAAATAAAATGTGGACACCCCCTCTCCCTTGAACCCGCCTGTGTCTCAAAATAAGCTTTCCATTTCGGTGGGGAATGAAGCTATTTGTCAGTCCCGATGTCAAGAATGAATGCAATTTGAATTCTCCAGCCATTTATTTCCACAATTCTCTACTCTTCAGCTGAAATAACTTAACATAAGAAATAGCTGTTCACTGAATGTAAAACTTGCAAACCTGGTTCCAAGAGGCATATTTCTAAAAAAAAAAATAAATAATAAAAATAATGAATTGAAGGCTGCTGGATAAAAAGTTCCATCTATCTTGGTACAATGGTTATGCCCAAGCCCACTGGAACACTTTCCTCCACCATCCTAGGCTCAGGGGAAGCATCCCAATAGGCCCATCTCTCCACTTCGCTCTTCATTACCATCATTATAATTACTGTCATCTCCTCATAAACATTCACGATTCATCATCTTTCCTCTTTAAACCTGATGCTTTGATGACACCCAAATGGCCTGAATGTAAAACTGTCAATGACTGAGACATCGAGAGAAATTAGAAATAATGATAAAAATTTTTCAATTCACCCCTGGCAAGTTCCTGTCATAGACAGCTGAAGAAGACAAAACTTCTTCAACTGAAGCAGAAAAATAGCTCTGTATGAGTGATGGAGGGGACTGGAGACCCCCACCCAAGAAACCTGTTGATGTCAGCCTGATCTTTCCATGGTCAACATTTGCCTTTGAGCTCAATACTAAACCTCAAAGTTTGGAAGTGTTTTCCTTCACAAGGTTTCCACTTATCTCTCCCTCTCCCAATCACCTCCCCACCAAAAGAGTTTTTGTTTTAGGGGTTGTCTGTTTTTTGTTCTGGTTTGTGGTGTTTGTTTCTTGTTTGGTTTCATATGTATGATTGTGTGTGGTGCTAGAGACTGAAACCAAGGACTTCACAATGAGTTACATGCTCAGCCATTTCATCTTGTTGTTATGTTTTTCTTTAAATTTTGAGACAGGGTCTTACCAAGTCACTAAGTGGCCAAGGCTGAGCTTGAACTTGTGATCCTCCTGCCTCAGCTTCTCAGAGTATTGGATTACAGTTGTGCACCCCCACCCCACCTCTTTATAAAGTAAAGGGTGCCAGGGGAGTGTAAAACATTCTCCAATCAAAACCCAAATATTTAGCTTCTCATTAAAAGCAACATTTATATATTGTATACCACTACTCTGTACCAGACTCTCTCATACCAGTAAATATGAAGTATTTTACATATTCTAACTGCCTTACCCCTCACAACAAGCTTAGGCATTAAATATTACCAGTCCTCCCATATGAGAAAACTGAGGCAGAAAATATAACTGCTTATATGAAATCATACAGTTTTGCAAACGCTGGCACTGGAGTTAGATGTCAGGTATCTGTCCAAGTCCCCGCTCTTAAACACACTAAGTGTACTCTCTCAAAACCACATATTATTAAAAATTCTTAGAGAATATTTTCTAAGAACTGGGTACTTGTGATTTCACTGAATTTCTGCCTAAAGGTAAAAAACAATGAATTTACAATACCTTTTCCAGGTTTGACCTATACATGTTCAAAGCTGTTTTCCAAACACTAACGGAATAAGAGATGTGACCTCCCTTTGCTAGTATGCTTTTGTTCTTAATTCTCTTGGGCTCAAATTATAGAAGAGCATGAGGTATCATGAAGGTTAAAGGCCAACAAGAAGAAAAGAACAAGAAAGGGATGGTGCAGTGCATCTTAGAAAGATGGTGAGGAGGAAAACCTCTGCAGGGCAGCAGTTGTGTAAGGAAATAAAAGGAGATATGGATAGGTGAGGTAGAACTGAAAGGAGAAGAACTGCAACAAGAGATGCTGGGCCTTCAACTTCAGAATAAAGAGTTAAAAGTCATGGTTTATTTGTGGAGCTGTTGGACAGGCAGGAGCAATAGAGAGTGTTATGGCTTGTATCTAGATGTTCCTCCAAAGCCTCATGTACTCACAAGTGGAACTTTTCAGAGGTGTCTGTGTCTAAGGTATGTGATACTGGGATTAAGGGTATGTGGTCCTGGGTGAGTCCACTAATTGATTTATCATAGCTCTGAGTATGGATAATGGGAAGGCCTATCCTGGGTATTGGTGGAACCACCCAAAAAACTTGTACTGTGGATGAAATAAGAGGAAAAGGGCTTGTCTTGCTGCCTACAGCCTGCTGCCTGCTGCCTCCTGCCTCCTACCAGCCCTGCCATTGATTGTTTCTCCTCTGTGGGGTCCCTCTGCCATGCCACTCTATCTTGGAGACAGCTGACTATGAACTGAAACCTCTATTAAGTGAGCCAAAATAAACCTTTCCTTCTTTAATTTGTGGCTCTTAGGTACTGTGTCTCAGTGACAAGAAAAGTAACTAAGACAGACAGAATCCACACAAGAGCAACAATTAGTCCTCTTTCCCTAGCATTCTGAAGTTGGTCTCCCAAGGCCTTTTTGCTTTGCAGTCAAGGGCCTTTTCATTTCTTCTTCTTCCCAAACTAGCCAGAAACATCCCCTAGGTTTCCAGACTCATACAAGTCCAGATATATCAACAAGAAAATTCCTTAGAGGTGTTTGCCTATGCTCAGCCAAAATACAGACACAAGCAGAGCCAAGATTACAGCCTCCTCATGCCTGTCTATCATCAAAGACTCCTATCCTCTTACCTAAACAATTTGCCTCTGTGGGTCTCCTCTCACTACCCTAATCTTTGGACACTTTCACAAGATGTGTTTCCTCCCTCCCCACCCCCACCTCCTCCTTTCCTTTCTCTTGCTCCCCTTCTTTCCCTCTCCACCTACCCTGCCACCTCTCCCGCTACTCCTCAGCCTTGCATCCACAAGATGACTAGTTACAAGACTGCTAAGGAGGCATATGCAATGTGACTTTTCTCTTTGGTGAGTTAAGTCTACATCTCTGTATCTGTACATGTATTAATCACTTTTCAGTGGTTACCAGATGTCATGAATGGCTAGGGGACTATGGAAGAGAGGAGATAGCCTGTCAACCATTCATCTATGGTATTGGCCATTGATGGACTGGCCAAGTAAAAGGATAGAGTAGAATCACGCACTAAGATAGGGAAACTGAAAGAGGATGGTTCTTTTTATACCTACACTTAAAGGATGGAGACAAAATTGGCACTTCACTGTCCACCCATACCAAAGATACACAACTCCTTCATTGACCAAAATTGGCCCAAATCCTCAGTTGACTACATTTATTCCTTTTATCCACTTCTAACATAAAAAGGCAAATAATATGACTTCAGATTTATAGCCAGTGTATCAAAAGTATGAGAAAAAAAAGTGTGTCAAGAGAATGAGAAAGGAAAATACAGTCTGGGAAAAAATATATGCAAAATACAAATCTGATAGACTGTTCTCCAAAATACACAAGGAACTCTTACAATTCAATAGTAAGAAAACTAACTCCCCAATTAAAATAGAAAAATAATCCAAACAAACATCTCAAAGTACTATGCACACAGCAAATAAGCATATGGTAAGATTCTTTACATCGGATGTCATGAGAGAAAAGCAAGTTAGCAAAATGAGACACTACTATGCACCTGTTAAAATGGCCAGAATCCAAACACTGGCAACAATAAATACTGTTGAGGATGTAGAGCAACAGAACCTCTCCTTGATTGCTAGTAGAAATGCAAAATGTTACAACCACTTTGGAAGAGTTTGGCAGTTTCTTGCCAAAGTAAAAATACTCTTACTGTCTTAGTCACTCTCCTTATCACTGGAACACCTGCAGCTAAAACAGGAAGAGGCTTATTTGGGTTCATGGTTTTTAAAGGTTTTGATCCATACTCAGCTGGCTCCAAGGCAGAAATAGCATGGTAGAAGGGCCTGGTTGGAGTATAACTGCTTATATCATGGAGTCTAGGAGGAAGAGAGAAAAGTGAGGAGCTGAGAGGTAGACACTTCCTTCCAGGTGATCTGCCTCTTACCAGCAGATCTCACCTCCTATCATCACACACAGCTGCTGAACTCATGAATGGACGAATCTGCTGATGAGTATGGCACCCCGAGGATCCAATCACCATTCAAAAGCCCCACGTCTGAGTGCGTGAAGATTTGGGAGGAATTTCCACATCTAAATCATAATACTTTTGATAATTGTCCTTAAAGATCTATGATGTATTTCATTAACTGTGGTACATTCAGACAATGAAATATTATTCAACACTAAAAAGAAATATGTTACCCAGCCATGAAAAGACATGAAGAAATCTTAAATGTGTACTGCTAAATGAAAAACCGATCTGCAAAAGCTGAAAACTATGTGATTCCATCTGTATGACATTCTGGAAGGCAAAAATACAGAGTAGTCAAAAAAAGCAGTGGTTGCCAGATGTTGGAGATAAGGATGAATAAATGGAGCACAGAGGACTTTTAGAGCCATGAAACTATTCTGTATGGTACTGTACAGTGGATATATACCTTTCTCTTGGTCAAAATCTAGACTGTGCAGTAACATTGTTAATGCTGATTAACTGTTTGTAACAAATCTGTTACTGTGGTAGGGAATCTCAGTAGCTGTATGTCAATAAAGTAGGAGGTATAGTGGAACTTTGTGCTTTCTACTTAGTTTTTCTGGGAAACTAAACTGTTCCTTAAAAGTCTATTTAAAATGTGAACATTTCTATAATGCATCTTGCACTTAAAATAAATTTAGATCCATCTCTTACTCTATATATCTCTGCAGAGTTTAAATAGCAAGAACCTCTCTGCAGGCAGATGCTCCTGACCCGTAAGAAATTAAATTACAACCAGGACCAAAGCAGCAAAAGGTCATAACATATGATAGAAAAGTTTTCAAAACTCATTTATCTATATTTTCACTAAACAGTTATTAAGGCACTGGGCTCAGTTCTGTGAGTTTAAGAGTAATACAGGCTGACCCTATCAATGAGGAGCTCACAGCATAGTGGGAGATACATTGCCAACAAATAATTGCGCTGAGAACCAGTCTCTCGATGGAGTGAATATAAATTGCGCTGGAGTCCAGGAAAGAGATAAAACTTGTCCTGCAGGAGACTTCTGGTTAATGTTCAGTAAATCAGAGCTCAGTTACCCACTATTCCTGGGTACTTTGACAGCTCTGCTGGGCATGGTAGCAGATGCCTGGGAATCAGTGGTGACCTGTATGAGTCAGGCTTGAGGGTCACAAAGATTCCAGTTTGAAAGGCCCTATTTAATTATTAAAGGACATGATATTTAAGCTCCTCCTCTTGGTCCTGTTTCCATTAGGAGTAACCACTATCCTAAATTTTATGATAACAATTTTTATTAATTTATTCTCTATTTATGCACAGAACACCTAAGTAACATTCTCCAGATTAACTTGATTTTGTGCCCACAAAGAAGATATCTATCATATGTAGTCTTAGTACTTTGCTACCCACAACCTGATTCTGGTCAAGAAGAGTAGCACTACCAGAAAGCTTATTAGAGATGCTGAATCTGGCACACTAGCTTGGAAACAGTAAATGAGAATTTTCATTTTAACAGATGCCTTATATTAAAGTTTGAGCAGCACAGTTCTTTTTGATGTGTCCTGATACTAAGATTTACTCAAGTTGTTCCATATAGGTATAGGCCTGTGAATGATTACTTAAAATTTTTCTAGCTTTTCAATGATAAATACTACATTATGAACAATCTTACAGTGTCTCCCAGTACATAAGAGAAAAATTTTTGTAAGACACACTGAAGGGTGGGATTGGTGGAAAATAAATTACATGAATGTTGAATATTACAATGCCAACTTATTTTCTATAGTACATTAAGTTTTACATACCAGTAGTGTGTAAGAACTTCTACTAACTCACATCTTTTCTAATATTAAATATTGTTAGACTTCATGATTTGTGCCTATTTAATGGATATACTTATTGAAGTCTTGATTTATATTGTAAGATTTATTAATGAGTTTGAAAATAATTTTAAATGGTTGTTCTTCATCATTTATGTCCTATAGAATGTGGAATGCCTATTCATTTATTTTGGCAGTTTTAAACTGGGTATTTGGATTTCTTATAATTGGTTTATAGCTTTTTATATTTATAGAGATAAATGTATTCTTAATTGCAGTTGTTGAAAATAACTTTTACTAGTATATAGCTTGTCTTTTTATTTTCTTTATTTTATTTTCTTTCTAATTGACTAATGATGAAGAGAAATTTTAAGTTCTACTGTCATAAAATTCACCAACCTTTCTATTTTGGTTAGTGATTTTTATCTTTCTTAAAGAGACTTCTTTGCTCTGAGCTCTAAAATATATTCTCTTACATTTTCTTCCAACAATTTTAAAGATTAGCTTTCTCATTTAAGTTTTTAATCCATCTGGAATTGATTTTTGTGCTATCTGTACAGGAGGAATCTAATGTCTTTTTTTTCTGGTGTGGAAAATCAATTCAGTCCCTCCTTTCCTCGAGTTAATCTGAATGCCTCTTGGGTCACATATATTCATCAGCCTGTTTCTCATTTCTCACTGGACAAATTGTCTATCCTAGCACCAATACCACACAGTCTTAATCACTACAACTCTATGATAAATCTTACTATGTGGTAGTGCAAGACCTTCCATTTTATTTTTTTCTTTTAATGTTTTGGTGATTTTTGGCCATATAATTTCCATGTACATTAGACAATCAATGTGCTATGTTCCACTCAAAATGCTATTGGGGTTTTTATTGGAATTGTATTAGAAATCAATTCCAGGAAAATTTATGTCTTTATAATATTTCAGTTTTCTTTACATGAACATTGAGCATTAATATTTTTCAATAAAATTATGTAAGCTTCTCCACAAAGTTCTTACATGTTTGGTTAGATTGACACAGAGTATATATTGTTTGCTATTACAAGTTTTATTTTTAAAGTTTGGTAGACCATATAGGTAAATATAAATAAGTTATATGTATTATTCTTTAGCAAGCCACTTAGATAGACATTCATTATTGGTAATAATTTTATCAGGGAATTCATTGTATCTGAAAATGATGCATTTTGTTTCTTGTTTCCAATGTATGCATGTGACAGAAGCCTCTAACTATGGTCAACAGACATCATCTCTTTCTTCTTCTGAGTGATAGAATGCTATGAACTTTAGCTGCCAACATTGCTACCTTGCAGCTAGGTGTGACCAAATGATTTAAATTGAGAAAAACAGGTTGTGATCAAAAATAGGAAATGAAACTTCCATATCAGAAAATTAAAGATGGGGTGAAATCTGACTGAAACTAAGATTGAGGATCTGGAAGTGCTACAAAAGCCAGCAGGTTTTACATCTCCAAATAACAGACAATGGCGGTGACACTCAGAACCTGTTTCAACAATATCCCATTAACTGTTCCCACTGGCCCGACTTGGGGGGATAATACAGCGGAAAAGTCAGATTAAGGATGATGCCTTCCCATCCACACTATCTTTGCAAATAGCCTTCACATAGTTACTATGAAACTAATAGTCATGAACTGAGTACAAAAGGTAGTAACTAAAAAGTTTTGCCAGATGCAAAAATTAAAACCTAAAGAGATCATTGGATGTGTTAACTTTTTAGAAATGATTAGAAATTCAGAGATGGAAAAAGTATATATATATAACACTATTATATATAAAATATATTACATATAATGAGGAAATATAAATATAGATACATGTTTTATATGTGTCTGTGTATAAGGAAAGTTACCAGCTAGACTATGATAGCAAAAAAATGTTTATTTTGCTCTAAACTAAACTCTTGAAAAGGTAGACTCTAAAAAGCCACTCCACATCTCACACAGGCTGATTAGACCTTCTACCTTTAACACACGGCTGTGGCTTCTGTTTCTATGTCTAGGTTGTTGTCAACTTTTTTGCTGGCTTGGAAATCGAGGGTGAAAATCTTTTCTCTAAGAAGATCATACAGGCTGTGCACACATCAGTTTTACATACATCATATTGACCTAAACATCACATCTCCACACCTCGCTGTAGGGAAGTTTAGTGAAGATGGTCTTTATCTCAACAGTCATGTGCCTATCTAAAATTTTGCTACCGAAAGGAAAAGGGGGGAATGAATTCCTTGAAACAATTAGCTGTCACATTAATTTATTATTTCATATTGAATGTGGAATATGAGGATGAAGTTACATTGCCCTTTATTTTTCAATAATAAACTACAAGAAGATACAATAAAACCTGGTGGAGAGAAGTTGTCAACCAGACAACTTCTGTTGTGAAATAAGTACTGTAACTGATGGAACTTTGTGTTATTAGCAGAGTTTTGCTCTTCGTGTAGGTAAAGAAGGCACATGAATACTTATCTGCCATCTGGGGGAAACTGGTAATTTTCTCAACCAGCTCTATAAGGAAAAATGTGCAAATATAGTCATCACAACATTGGTGATAGAATTGGTTAGCTTACATCTTTATAACATTAATATTTTTAATTTTAAAGAAAACAAAAATAATAGAAACAATGATATAAAATTTCAAAACAAAATTGTAGGAGAATAACAATGATTAATACATTGTGTATTATCTTCAAAGTAGTTGCTCATATTACAAGATATAAGCATGAAAAATTGATCAAGCAATATGGGAATATACCTTTCCTTTCAATGAAATAATAGCAGTCAGTAGAATAGCCATCTTAACTCTCGTGTGTGTGTGTGTGTGTGTGTGTGTGTATCTATGGATTTCATCTCTGAAAAAGATAAAATAAGAAGGATTATATATACTTCTCCACTGAAACAATAAAACCAGAAAATATATATATATAAATATAGGGGCTGGGGATTTAGCTCAGCGGCAAAAGCGCCTGCCTGGCAAGCGCAAGGTCATGAGTTCGGTTCCCGGTACCGGAGAAAAACCAAAAA
>NW_004955412.1:31775498-31806410 GCF_000276665.1 Chinchilla lanigera | reverse complement strand
ACCGGAGAAAAACCAAAAAAAAAAAAAAAAAAAAAATACAGTTGCCCCATTAATAGCCTGAAAAATGCTCCCAGTCCACACTGCCAGCACAACAAGGTAGTTCCCTTGAGTCAAGATGAGTAGAAATCTGAAAGCTAAGGTGTCTGAAGTTCAGAGAACATACTACTAGAGAGGAAGCTAGACTGAGAGAAACTCAAAGTATCTTCAGAGGATGCCTTTAAAATCTTCAACTGGGTAATGATCAGGGCATGCAATGGAAGGTAGGGTGGAAGATGAAGAAGCACTTGAAAGGATTAGAGGAAATAGTATCCAGCACTAACACAGGGATAGGAATAAACAGCATCTGTATACTTTCTGGAAATGTCAGGGAGCTGCATAAATATGGTTTTGGAACCACTAAAAGAAAAAGTTAGGGGTGGCAGAAAAATAGTTGAAAATTATAGCCAAAAATTCTGAAATCTCATAAAAACTTTAAATCCACAGGTCCCAGAAACTCAATATACCCCAAGCACGAGAAACATGAAGAAAACTACATGAAGGCAACATCATAATTAAATTAGTTAAAACCAAGGTTCAAGATAAATTCTTAAAGTGGCAAGACATAAAAGGTATATTTTATAGATAGGAATTAATCTAAGAATCATAGCAGATTTATAGTCAGAAACAATGAAAGCCAGAAGAAAGTGAAGCAAGGTCTTTAAAGTATTAAAATGTAAAAAAACTTTCATCTTACAAGTTCATACCCAGGAATATATTTTTCAAAGGTAAAAACTTTTTCAGGCATATCAAAAATGAAATATTTTATTTTCAACAAAACTATACTGTAAGAAATACTGTATTATGGTAGTCCTTTAGGCACAAAAATAAAACCATACTAGAATGAAATATAGAACTACACAAAAAATTAAGCGCCACCAGACATGGCAAATGTTTTGAATATTTAGGCAGACTTTGAATGAATTTGGGGATAGTGAATTATTCAATTCTGCTGAGGATTTTTTTTTTTTTGCCATTAATAGGAGATCAAAGCAGAGACTAACCCTACATTTTCTGAGTGAGTGTCATGCCCTTTCCTGAGGTAGCCACCTGAACAGGCACTGCTGGTCATCCGGAGAACCATTCCCACCATTTGCTTCCACATTTAGAGTTTAGTTCAAGTCCCAAGATGACCAATAGACCCTTAGCCTGGAAGGAATATAAAGGGAAAGAAGGAAGGCAAGCTGTTGTTGTTGTTGTTGCTGCTGCTGCTGCTGCTGCTGCTGCTGCTCCTTCTGTTACTCACTGCTTCCTCTATACCCTGCTATGTACTGTTTCTTTTCTGCAATGCCCCTCTGCTATGCTTCCCTACCTTGGAGTGGAGTCAGCCACGGTACAAAGTGGGACCACTGAGTGTTGTGACACAATCCAAACGAACTCAATTATTTTTCAAATTTACACTGATACAAAGCTGGGGAATATGAGTAGGAATGAATGTTAAACATGTGGAAAAAATGGCAGAAAAATCATAAAGTTGCATAGACCAATTTGCATCATGGCCAGATTCAAAGTTACAAAGTATGAACAAAAATACAGTGAATATTTAATTTTTTAAATGTATTAAGGTCAAAGACATATTGCTATTAATCGCTTTCAAAGTACTCTCCCTCACTTTGAACTCACTTGAAGCAAAGGGGAATATTTTGAAAGGGATTAACAACAATGTGTCTTGCTTTAATAAATTTTTAAAATTTAAATATTCTCCATATATTTTGATCATTCCTTGTATATTTCAAAAGGTTGGAATGGGCTCTAACAATCAGTTTGTTTCCTTGGTTAAAATATGGACCAAAAGTTGGCTAATAATATGAGAAGTTGAAATTCTAGAACTGCCTTACTATACTATAAGGTATGTTAACAAAATGCTAAGGGAGATCAGAACATTGGAGTCAATTTCTCACATAAAATCTGCTCACTCACCCTGAGATAGTCCACAGAACGTGTCTTTTACTACAACTGTGAAACATAAATTGAAAGCTGGTTGTGGTGGTACGCACCTATAATCTTAGCACTCTGTGAGACTGAGGCAGGAGGGCTGCAAGCTCAAGCCTGGTCTGGGCAACTTAATGACATAGTGAGACCCTTTATCCAAATACAGAAAGGGCTAGAGGCATAGCTCAGTTAAGGCCATAGGTTTAATCTATAGTATAACACCCCCCCCTAAGGAAAGGGAATCCTAACATCCTTACAGAGGTCTGTAGTCACTCTTCTTCATACGTCAGAAACTACAGTGGGACCTACTGGCTCTGAAGTAGGACATTTACACTGAATGGAGATAACTGGATTATGGTGGAGAAAGAGCCAATTGGTGACAATGGTGGTACTTACTCATGAGTTAGGTTGGCAGCAATAATGAACAGCAGAGAAAAAAGGCACTGTGGCACTGTTGGTTGATCACTCTCCTCAAAGAAACAAATGGGCAGTTTGCTAAATTTAAAGTAGGAAAGTTCTAAGTAAGGTGAACAGAGTCTAAATAGGTAATCAAAATAGAATCATGGCCCCTTAACTGATTTTCAGACCTGAGCAGTATTGTAAGAATGACTATGCATTGGCAAAAACAGATAAGCAGATATTTGTAGGGTTATTGAACACTGGCTCTGAACTGACACTAACTTCAGAAAACCCAAAATGTCACTGTGGCTCACCAGGCTAGAGTAGGAGTTTGTAGAGATCAGGTGATTGATGAAGCTCTAACTCAGGTACTTCTTACAGTGGGCCCACTCTGTAGTCGATTTCCAAGGATCCCCATACTGGTTCCCTCACAGTAGAGCAAGGGTTGTCATTATAAGAAAGGCCAAGTAGAAACCGCTAGAACTGCCTGTACCTAGAAAAACAGAAAACCAAAAGTAGTATCAAGTCTCAGAAGAGGATTTCAAGGATTAATAACACTTCAAGAATTGAAGTTTGGAGAGGTGGTGTTGCCTAGTACCTTCTAATTCAACTTTTCAATTTGGAAAAGACGTGTCTTGAGAAGGCAGTGGAATATCATAAACTTAATCAGGTGGGGACTCCAATTGCACCTGCTATTCCAAATGTGACTTCATTGCTTAAACAAACTGACATATTCCCTGGAAACTGGTATGCAGCTACTGAGCTGACAAATATGCTTTTCTTTACGTTACTAAAGACCATCAAAAGTGATATCAACAATCTTACCTGAGATCATGATTAGTCTATAAGAACCTTGGTCAACTTTCCCTTTCACAAGACATCATAGAGGTTCACTACATTGATGGTATTAATATAATGTCAATTGGATATAATAAGCAAGAAGTATTAACTAATCAAAATTGATTGATAAGACATTTGCATGTCAGAGGGTGGGAAAATTTTTGACAAAGAAATCCAGCTGCCTTCAAATCTTTAAAATTTCTACAAGTACAGGGGCATGGTGTATTTTAAGATATTCCTAGATATCCCAGGCACAATACCTAGTGGCCCTCTTTGTATTTAAAATGAAACATATTTCTCATTTAGGTGTTGCCTTGGTAATTTTCCTCTCGTTGCTAAGACAAAATACCCCAGTGCCCAAAATTAAGGAAGGAAAGGTTTATTTAGCTCATAGTTTGTGGAGGTCTTAACCCATAATCAGCTGGCTCCAAGGCAGAGTGGAATGGCAGAGGGGGACAGTTCAAGGCAGCAGAAGACAGCAAAAGCAACAAGAGCAAAAGGGGGAAAGTGAGCCTCTTTTCTTCCCATACACTTCATGCTGGCTACCTGTCCATACCATCTCTGCACCCTCCTCTTCCACAAGCTCAAGATGTTTATAAAGTGAGGACCCTGGCCCCTCCTAAGCTGCTAGACTTCTCAATTCTAAGTTGACACAATGTATCAACCATTACAGGTGTGTTACTTCTAAATATTTCTTGAGTCACTCAAATAGCTACTTTTTTTAGTGGGTTTAGATCAAGAGAAAACACTACAACCAGTCCAAACTGACATACAAGCTGCTCTGCAGTTTGAGTCACTGGATTAAAGTGACTTCAACCACCCTAAAGCCAGTGGTGGTGGAAGAGTCTGTGGCAGGTAGAAATGTCATTTGGAGCCTTTAGCTGGCACCTATAGATGAGTCACAGTGTAGAACCTTAGGATTTTTTACCATAGCGCTATAGTTCACAGTTACTGTCCTCTTAAGCAAATTTTGACTTGAAACTGTGTTCTTAGTGGGGACTGAATACCTAGCATCCTGGTCCATCTGAGCATCCCATGAACTGCATGTTATCTGACTTAGCATGCCACAAAGCTGGGCATATGCAGCAGCACTCCATCATCAAATGGAAATGGTATGTACAAGATGGATTTCAAGCAGACCATGAAGACACAAGCAAGTTACCAAATGTCCATGGTCTCTGTCCTAGTGATTCTCCTCATCTCTGAGACACAACTCCTGACACCCAACATTTAAACAATAAGAGGTTTATTTTGGCTCATGTCTCAGTGCATAGATGGCTGGCTCTGAGGCAGGACCACATGGCAGTGGGCAGGGCAGAGGAGAGCTGCTTGTGGCAAAGTGGACAAAAAGAAGAGTCCGTGGAGGAGCCAACAAGGAAGATGAACCTTTCTGGTAATGCCCACTGTGACCCACCTCTTCCAACCAGGCTCCACCTCCTAACAGCAAATCAGCTGTAACAGCCTCACAATCCAATCACCTATCAAAAGTCCTGCCTACAAGCGCATAATGCTCTGGGGGAACATCTACATATAATCCATAATAGTTCCTCTCCTACTACATCATCTTCTCTCCCCTCACACTTCAGGCCTTATGGGGAGTTTTCTACAGTGGTTCACAGAGGAAGGGAAAACTCAGGCTTAGTTTACAGATGGTTCCACCCAATAGTCAAGCATCATGCAATAATGAACAGCTGCAGCACTAAATCCCCTTTCTGGGACACTTCTGAAAAACAGTGATGAAAGGAAATCTACCCAGTGGGCATAACTTCAGGCAGTGCACCTGGTTGTTCACTTTTCTTGGAAGAAGAACAGCCACACATGTGATGGGGTATACCAACTTTGGGATGTGGCCATAGTTTACTCTGATATTCAGGGACTTGGCTGGAATGTAACTGGAAAGCTGGAAACAAAGAGGTCTGAAAAGAGGTATTACAAATTGGACTTCTTCACAATTAAAAGCTTTTGTTCTTCAAAGGTTATGTTAAAACAAAACATAGACTTTGAGAAAAGATTGGTAATGCACTTACATCTAGAATATAAAAAAGGCCTTAAAAACTTGATAAAACAAACAATCTAATGAAACTAGGTAAAAGACTGTAAATCATACTTCCTCTAAAGAGATATATATGAATAGCAAATAAGTACAGTGTTAGGTGTTCAACATCACTATCCATGAGGAAAATGTAAATTAAAATCACAATGGGTAACACTACATATACATCGATATTTAAAATCAAAAGCAATTGAGAGAGAGAGAGAGACAGACCCAGACAGAGGCAGAAAGACAGAGACAGACAGAAACAAACAAGAAACAGACAGAGGGGTAGATCTAGTTAGCAGGGCTGTGGAGAAATGGAACCCTCATACACTCTTGATGAGAATATAAAATGTCATAAATCACATTAGAAAATGATTTAGAAGTCAATTAAATGCTTCACATACACCTACTACACAACACAACCATTTTACAAATTGGCATTTCCCCAAGCGAAATGAAAAAAATCTCCATACAAAAATTTGTACACAAATGTGGGCACCAGCTCTATTTATAATAGCCAAAGCCAGAAAACTTTCCAATGTCTAATATGTGAAAGAATAAACAAAAATGAATAAACTATTGATCCATGCAATAACACGGATGAGCCTCAAAATAATTACACTGAGTAAAAGGAGTCATACCAACCAACTACATTGTGAGTGATTCCATTTATATAAAATTTTAGAAAGTACCCTGTTAATCTAAGTGACAGAAAGCAAATCAAAATTATAGACAAGCCAGTTATGTTTATTGTGGTATTTGTTTAATGAATGTATGTGGTGTGTGTGTGTGTACATGCCTGTGCCAAAGCTTTATCAAATTATGCAATTTAATATTTGCAATTTATCTTATGTCAATTATATCTCAATAACCAATAGAGCTGTTAAAATATTTAAGTAATAGAACATAATTGAACGAGGAAACTGTTTCTAATGTTTTTCATTCGCATGATATTTTAAGGTAAAGAAATGCTTTCTTAAAATGTTAATTATGAGGTTTGTTTTTGCTTGAAATTATGAATTGATACTGATTATTAATTGCTTTTGCTGTATCGACTGAGAAAACATAAAGATATATTTACCTTTAATGTAATGGCTAATGATTTTAGAATTTTTAATGTTACATCATCCTCACAATATCTTTTTCATGTATACACTACTGGATTGAGTTAGCTACAACTTCAATTAAGATATCTATATATCTCAGTTGATGAAAGAGGATAGGCTATAAATTTTCTTTTTTTCTCTCTGGTTTAGCCTTTTTTTTTTTTTTTTTTGGTTTTTCTCCGGTACCGGGAATCGAACTCACGACATTGCGCTTGCCAGGCAGGTGCTTTTGCCGCTGAGCTAAATCCCCAGCCCCTCTGGTTTAGTCTTGATTTGAAGTTTACAACATGCTCATGAGTTGCAAAATGTGGACATTTTTTTCCTTTTAAGGAGTATATGTAAGATTCTACAAATTTTTAAGGACATGCTATTTGAAATTAGTTTGAAAAACTTGGCTTATATAACAACCTGCTATTTTCTTTGCAGTAGACTTCCAAAATGTTACTTAATTGCATAATAGGGGTTGATTTATTTATATAACGTAATTCTTCTTGATATTATTTTATAATTTATACTTTTCTAAATGTTTTCCACTTGTTTTAGAGTTTAAATTTGCTGTCGTAACTCAGCTACCTTATCTTTGATAAAGGAGCCAAACACCTTCACTGGAAGGAAGATAGCCTCTTTACTAAATGGTGCTGGGAAAACTGGATTTCCATATGCCAAAAATTGAACCTAGACCTGTATCTCTCACCATGTACTAAATTAAAATTGAAATAGATTAAAAATCTAAATATAAAAATAGAAACAATCTGCTGGAAGATAGAGTAGGTAAAACTAAAAGATATAAGTGTAGGCAAAGATTTGATGAACAAAACCCTGATTGCACAGGAAATATTACAAAGAATCAACAACTGGGATCACAACAAATGAAAAAGCTTTTCATAGCAAAAGAAACCACCAATAGAAAGAAAAGTCAACCCACAGAATGAGAAGAGATTTTTACCAGCTGCTCCTCAGACAAAGGACTAATACCTAGAATATATAAAGAATTAAAAAAAAAATCAGACTCCTCAGATTTAAAGACCCAGCCCAGTAATAGGCATCTAAAGTGAATAGACATTTCTTACATCGGAAATACAAACAGCAAATAAATATGTGAAAAAATGTTCAGCATCACTGGTCATTTGAGAAAAGCAACACAGATTCTATCTCACTCCAGAAAAAAATGACTATCATCAAGAAATCAACCAATAACAAATGCTGGCGAGGTGTTGTGGGGTAAAGGAGCATTTCACCATTGCTGGTGGGAATATAAACTGGGACTGGCATTATGGAAATCAGATTCCTTAAAAAACTAAAACTAGAGGTTCCATTTGACCTCGTTATTCTCCTTCTAGTTATCTTCCCAAAAGAGTAACAAGCATCATGCCAGTGATTATATATATATATATATATATATATATATATAAAATCACTGTCATATGATATATATGTTACAGTTGAATAGGCCAAAACAGTCCAAGTTCTTGCTCATGACATGGCAAGAATTGCCAAGTGTATACCTTGTAGTAAGCAGTAGACAGCTATGTTTCCTGAAGTTCAGAGAACAGTAGCAGCTGGAACAGGCAGAAGAGTGAAGGGGAAAAGGAGGAAAAAGGGGAACTCATGGTCTCAGGCAAAGCTGCTGCTGGTGGTGGAGAAGTTCTCAGTGAAGGAACTGATGGTGGTGTTGATGGTGTGTGAAGGAGCTTGCTTGGGGCTGGTGCCTTGACTTTTGGGCTCCCAGTGCACCTGGGAGCCAGGAGAAAGAGGAAGAGAAACCCTCATTAACTGAAAATTCCAACATTTAAAGGGTCAGGCACCTCTAGGTCCAGGTGCCTCCCATTCTCTCATTGGTGTCAGTGATTCGCCACCTCGGGCATCGCAACCTCCTAAGCTTAATTAAACATGGATAATAGGGTGGTATTTAGTTTACAGTTGAATGAAGGGAAGGGAGTGGCTCCCTTGACTTTTTAAAACTGTATTATATTCATGTTTATAGCAGCACAATTTATAATAGTTAAATATTGGAAACAGCCCATATGCTTATCAAAGGATGAAGGCATGAGGAAAATGTGGTATTTACATATAATGAAGTACTACTCTGGCCAAAAAGATAAACTTGAGTCATTTTTAGGAAAATGGATGTACCTCAAGACCATAACCTTAAGTGAAATAAATCGGACACACAAGTTTAAATATCAATTGAGAAGCCCAAAGGGTAAATAAGGAGCATAGTGAAGGATAAATGTTGGGATGTAGGAACACATGTTCAAATGCAAAGAGGAACAATGGAGAGGGGAGGGAGGAGGGAAGGAAGGGAAAAGAAAAAAGAGAATGGAAGGAAAAAGAACAAAGTGCTTGTAAATGAGGAGGGGAAGAAGAGTTGAAGGGAGAAGAGGAAAATGAAAACAAAGAATTAAGATATATTATGTACAGGTACAAATTCCTTATGATGAATGTGATCAGTATGTATGACAAATGTGTCCTAACAAAAAACAAAGTTAAAAATTTTTTAAATTTTGCCATCATAAAATTATGTCTTTAATCCTTTTTATATTTGTAGTTATATATCCTTTATCAGATTTAACATTGCTTATTATATTTCACACAGTTTCACATAATATTTGCTTTTTTGTTAGTTTTATTTAAAACAATCAATTTTTGGATTTATTGATATACTTTAAATTATCAATGCTTTCTGAGTCTATGGATTTATCTTTTCATCACAGTTTCAAAAAATTTTCTTCCAAACACATTTAAATATTTCCTCTTCCCCATTGTCTCCATTACCTTTCCTGGGAATCTTGATTATGTAAATATTAGAGTTTTTATTTATTTTTTTGTTTGTTTATTTGGGATAATTTTTGTTTTCTTTGTTTTTTGAGACAAGGTCTTGCTGTGTAGTCCAGGCTGGCCTTAAACTCACATGTAGCCCAGGCTGTCCTCAAATTCACAGCAATCCTCCTGCCTCAGCCTCCTGAGCACTGAGTTTACAGGCATGCACCACTATACCCCTCTAGAATTTTTATTTTATCATCCATTTCTCTTAGTTTCTTTTTCATATATCCTGTCTCTTGGCTGTGTGTGCTGCAGACTAAGTAATTTATTTTAACAAATACTCTAGGGAAAAATTTTCTGTGCAGTTGTGTACAATCAATAATTTTGCATGTATTAAGGTTTTTTATTTCAGTATTCATATTTTTCATTTATAGAAGTTCCACTTGGTTATGACTTGAATCTGTGTATCTCCATTTGACAATCCAGTATGGCTAGGTCCTAGCCATGTTTCATTCATAGACAACTTCAATACCTACTGTCCTGGTGGTCTAAATCTGTTGTCAGTTCTAGTGATTCTTACAATAACTTGCTTTCCCCTATACTTAATGACCTTGGGTTCAGAGTTTGCATTTATTGTCTTAAATTTGCACATTGTTAGGGTTTTCAAGTGAGAATATCTTCTTACAGAAATGATTTGCACCTGCCTTCCAGGAGCTTCCACTAACTTAGAACCTCTTCAACCCCCATCCCAAATGTTGTGGCTCAAAGTGGAAGTCAAGGACCCCGTTCTAGTTTCTTGCTGCTAAAGTAATACTTTAAATCCGGATTGTGGTTCTGCTGAGAAAATTTGCCCCTGAGTTCACCCCAACTTTTCATTCACACCCTTATTCAATACTTGGAGCTCTATCTTCATCTCAAAGTTTGTTTTACGTTTGCATTTGGGGTGCAGTGAGATTGTGGACCTTGGATTTCTCGCCTACTTTGTATCCTTTCTTCACCCTGTTAACTCCACACAAGTGTTTCTTGTAGGAATCTCGTAGTTATTCTGCAGTGGGAGGGTCTACCAGAGTGCTTGGCACTCTACATAGCCAGATAAGGAAGTTTACCTTATATCACTTTAGTTTGTAGTTCAGTGCTGTTTCTACTTCTGTATGCAGTGAAAACACTGAGAACTATCAAAATGACCACTGCTCAGTACTCTGAAGATCACAATATGATCATTCATGTAGCTCACAGGTAGGAGCTGCTGTGGCTGAGATCTTGCCCCTTCAAACCTCATATGTTGAAGCCCTAATGCTCAGTACACCTCAGTACTTGACTCTACTTGGAGATGGGCCATTAAAGGAGGATGAAGGCTAAACAAGGTGAGAAGGATGTTATGATAATGCCGTGTGACTGTGTCCTCCTCAGAGGAAAACACACTAGGAAGGCACTGCTCAGGAGGTGCTGTAAGGACACTGTAAAAGGCAACCATGTGCAAGCCAAGGGGAGAGGCTTCAGGAGAAACCTTGGACTTCTTGGACTTCCAGCTTCCAGAACTGTGAGGAAAAGCTTCTGCTGTTTAAACCATTCTGTATGTAGGAATTCGTTGTGAACCCTCAGCACACTAACACAAGAGCTTACACAACATTCCAAGTCTTTTCCTCATTCTCAGAATAACCAGTTCCTCTCATCTTCTTGAGAAGTTTAATCCATCCTTCACGGCCAACTCCCCTGTCATATCTTTATTTTTTCTGTGCAAATTTCCCTATTTATCTGCACTTCCATAGTCTGACATATTTGTACTACAGCACTTCTTACATTGCATCAGTGTCTGTCTCTTGTACTAGACAGGGATTTTTCAAAAATGGAAACCAGATAAAGTCTATCTTTAAATTTCCAATACTCAGGTGAGTCCTTGGGATGGATGGATGCGGATACATGTAGACAAATGAATTATTGAGACCCCACGGCTCTTTAAATACTGTTTCTTGCTGCCCTCTGGCGGTTGATTATTGTCCATCACTATTTAAGGCAGGATGTGGAGATATTCTTGGGAATATCATATATTTTTATGGGCTCTTTCGGATAACTCATTTTCAACTTATTCAAAACTTCCTCTTCCTATGTTGCTATTAACACACTCTTCTCTACACCATTTGTCAGCCTTCTGTCATTTTCATTTATTGAGAACTTTTGTACCAAGATCACAGTCTTTGTGCCCTTTGCAGAAGGTCCTCAATTTACAAATATTCCAGTTGGGAACTTTCACAGATATGAACAGACCTTGTATTTGGTTTTTTATGCTTTATATTGTACATTTGTGTCAAAGGTGTATAAGACCCACTTGGTTGGACTTAAGAATGAATCTGACTTATAAACATCCTCCTGAAATGAAACTCATTTATAATTGGGGACTTACTGTATTGATGACTTTGAAGACCAGGTAGAACATCGTTCTCAAGACCATAGACTCAAAATATCTTCCTCAACTCTAACATATTATACATAGCCTACTTTCGTCACTTATTATTTGTCCACATCCAGACTCGATCATCAAAGAACATTTTCATCTCCAGATATTTAGGCTCTGTATAGACCAAATAATGTTCCACCTCTCCAGCAATATCTGCATCCTAATCCCCAACACCTATGAATATGTCGCTTTACTTGGCAAACAGTCTTAAGTGTTAGGATAAAGGAAAAGAAATAGGTACAATCTCACAGGACTGGTTTATTTCAGAACAAACCCGAAAGGGATCACTCCAGCACTAGAGACCAGACCGGCTACCTTCATACAGGCTGTAAGGTTTTTTATAGGGTCATGGGCATATGGAGCGGGGTGGATTCTACACAGGGAGTTGCAGTTACTTGTCAAGCGCAGGGCTGAGTGATGATGCGAGTTATGGATTGCAGCTACCGTTACTCGGCCTTATCAACCCATGATTATACATTTGTAGCAGGTACACAAGCACAGCAGCGGGGGGTGGTTCATGTGGTCTCTGTTCAGCTCAGAATGGCAGTGATCAGATTCTGTCATTAAGGATCTTGAGAGGGGAAGTTTACACTGGGTTATAAAGGGGGCTCCAATGTAATCACAAAGGTCCTTATACAAGGAAGGCAGGAGATTCAGAGGGAGGAAGAGATGTGACAGCAGAAGCAGAGGCTGGAGCAATGTGGGGCCACAAGCCAAAGAACACAGGTGGCCTCTAGAAGCTGGAAAGAACAGAAAAACAGATTGTCCCCCTCTGGCCTCCAGAAGGAATACAACCTGCCAATCTATTTCAGACTTTCCGATGGGGAAGGCAATAAATTTGTATTTCTGAAAGGCACTAAGTTGGTGGCAGTTTGATAACGCAGTAATAGTAATACAGGCTCCAACATACCAATCCATAATCATAAGCCTTTGTTCTTTTCTCTCCTTTCCTTCTCCCCAGTGCTTCTAACCCTGTCTCACAATTCGTTATCTCTCCTGGCTTTCTTTCCTTTCTTGGACACCATGATTTTTAATGCTAGTGCCTCTTTTCTCAGGATATCAAGTTCTTAACCATTTGTCATTTATCTATCTTTTTCATCTATCCCGATATTCCCCAAGTGGCAACAGACAAACTTCCTGCTTCCTTCTCTCCTACACTGAAGAAACTCAAGAGAAAAATCACTCAGCAGTATCTATCAGTGCCACTACAAATCGATGATCTGTAACCTCAGCTGAATCCTCAGCCCCTCTGCATTCCTTTATCTGACCTTCGTTCACCTCCTTCCATCCTCACAGGAATGACTGTGCGCCACCACATCTTCCCCACTCGCCTTTCCCACCACCGACCCTCTCTTTAGGAAGTCACAATGGCTTCTGTTTTTGAGAGCACATTGTAGTGCAGCAGAGATGATTATACCCTGGTCTCTTATCCCAGTGTCCTCTGCTCTTCTGTCCCTGTCTCTCTTGCACACTGCTACCTAAAGGACCTCCCTCCCTTTACCCATGCCCTTTCTCCTCAACACGCTCATAAAATACACTCAATTCATTTCTATTTTATAATGGATGGGTAAACTTTTTATGAGCCATCCAATCCCCCAGTTAACCATCCCTGCTTTGTGTTTCCACTTTATTGCACACACTCCTATTGCAACAATCATAGCACGTCACGTTAAACATGAGATGGTATTTAATTACATTTTTGTTTCCTCTCGCCTTTAAGCAAGGTGAAATGAATAACGATGCCTTATTTATCTTATTATCCCCAATACTCTAATACTATTCTGTTAATGTTAAGAAAAATAAGACGAGAAGGCAGGCCCTCACAAAAAGGTGAGTGGTGTGGCCAGACAGCCTCCCCACACCACACTCAGCTGCACACACACACACACACACACACACACACATACCCCACTGCACATCAGTCGTGACACTCACCTCCTCCCAGTGATTAATCTGTTTGGAGATTAAATATCCCAGACCCCTGGGCAGAAACTCATACCCGTCCAAAAGACAAGTGCATCGGCATGTCCATCAAATCTGCTTCAGAATCAGGAAGACACTCTTGGCTACCTCAGCGCTCCCAACCATCTGGTCAGGTGGCATCGCGCCCACTTACAAGGTCAGTCCCTACTGCCCTGAATATTACAGATCTTGCATCAGTGTAAACTTTCTCTCTGAGCTGCCATAAAAGAGGTCTTTCACAGTATCCTTAGTTCCCTCATAATTTATTCGTGTGTTTTAGTTCCCCACTAGGTGGTGGGAATATTTTTGTAGGGCACTGCTGTCCTAACTGTTTCTGAGAACAACAGAATGGTCTGCAAGGACAAAAAGGGACAGTGTCCACTTCTTATGATCCTTTCATGTGGAGAACTGAGTAGCTGTGGAGTGCGCAGTACAAATATGACCTGGCATTCTGGAATTTCAGCGATGTTGCCCATCTGCTTACCAGACACTTCAATCCTAAATTGCACTGTATGCTTTAAAAGTAGTCTAAACATCTAACTGATGGCTCATTTTGCATTAAAAACAGATCTTCGAACCAAGAGTAGAAACTGAGATGACAGAAGAAGCTGCAATATGCTTGCCATTGGCACAGTTTTTAGGTAGAATTTGCCCAAAAATTCCTTTAGCCCTCTATGATGGGGTGCTATAATGACAAAGGCTGCTAAAGGCATAGAGTATGCTGAGGACAGGCAACTGGGAGCCGCTGTATGCAAACAACTGTGCTAATATGAAAAGAATTGCTGCATTGCAAACAGAATTCCTAGGACCACGGTGGGGGAGAAAAGAAGCTGGCTTCACATCATAGGACACAAATGCTTGTACACATTATCAGCTCTATTGTCAGACATTTAATCTTCCTATAGGTGATGCTGTTTGTGTAGTCCTAAACCTCAAAACAATCAAATATGGAGAACAAACCACATATACTACAAGTTATGTGAAAACACATCTCCACCTCTGCCTTCCTTTCCTGTGCATTTATGAGGAGAGAGGAAAAAAGAAAGATGGATAGAAAGAAACCCTCATTCTTCAGGAACAGAATAAAGGCTACTTTTTCTATCGGGTCCATGTAACCACTGCAACTCACAATGATCCTTCCTTCTCCTGAATACCTATAAGCTTTAGCCTTTTACTATATCCTGTACAGGCTTGCTTTATTAAATATCCTTTGATGTGCTTGTCACGCATTCCCCCAGTTAGCTCCAGGGAGTTGGAGACAAGGACAGCGTCCATTCCTCCATGCTACCCATCACTGACTGAGCACAGCATATGCTCCAAGTATTTGACTGCTCAGGTAGTAACGTTAGTAAATAACCCCAAACCTCACACCTGATTTTACGATACAGTCTATGAAGTCTCAGGAATAAATTTGTCTCTGTACTATGCTTTATGACTTGGAGTTTGCCACTGCTGAGAACATGTAAGATGGGCTGTGAACTGGGAATGGGGGTGGGTGCTTGGAGCGAGCTTGTGAATGCTAAAATCTATCAGGCCAAAGAAAACATGCCCCCGTGTGATTAAAATAAATTGGATCACTTTGTCCAAGTTGTAAGGGACGCTGGTAGACCACATTTAATAATTAGAGCTAGAGTACACTAAAGGTGCTGGAGCTGAAATCCGAGTGTGCAGATCTTGCTGCAAGGCCGTACTCAGTTGGGCTGCACTTTGGGAATCCAGGCCAGACCTTGAAAGCACAGGCTCAGGCTAAGAGACCCCAGCGCTCACGGCGTCTCCACGACTACTCGCCACTAGAGGGCGCCAGCAGGGCCGCTCTTGACTCTCGGCCGCCCTCCCAGCGTGCCCCGTACCCGCGACCCGGAAGCAGTCCCTGGCGGACCGCGGGCGGCAGGCCTTGGGGAGTTAGGGCGGCCTGGCCGCCTGAACCTGCGTCGCCGCGGGCCGAGGCCATGGGCAGGGGCCCCAATGAGTCCGGTCCAGGCTCAGCTGGGCGCGCAGCCCCCGGCGACGTGCGCTCCGACCCCGGCCGCCGCTGACCGCGAGCGTAGTGTGTCAGCACCGCCCTCCGAGCCCGCGGGGCGGCCCTGGGCCGGGCGCTCCGGACGCCGCCGCGCTGCGCTCCGGGGCAGCGTCTCCCCCGCTGGAACCGGCAGCTGGAGGGCTGTAGTGACGGCGGCCCGAGAAACAGGACTGCCCCCGTCGCTTCGTAGTGCCTGTACTAGCCCTGCTCGGTGGGATCTCTGCACGGAAGCCCAGATTCCCTCCTGTCTGCATCACAGGTCACGCCCCCTTCCTTGCCACTGACGTAAAATTGAAAAGGGACTGTCATATAGAGAAGCCCAACTCCTTTCAGCCATGAAGTCAGAGACCGGGCCTCCGACCCAGGAGACCCTAGCAGAGTCCTGTCCCCTCAGTAATCTGTGGAGTAGCCGGAAGCTGATGGTTGTGGGGGTCTTGCTCGGTTGGCTCCTGGTCATCCACCTTCTGGTCAATGTGTGGCTTCTCTGCCTTCTCTGTGCCTTGTTCGTAGTGCTGGGAGGATGGTTGGGCCCCAGTATCATTGGGGGGGCTTCGGGTCGGCTGCACCTGGAACGTTTCATCCCAGTGGCCACTTGCACTCCGTGCCCTGAGGCAGAAAAACAGCTGGACCTGGAGATTGACAGCACTATCCAGATGATTATTCGCGATTTTGTGGTATCCTGGTATGGTTCAGTGAGCCAGGACTCAACTTTTAAGGAAGAGATGGAGGCAGCCATGAAAGGGTTGGTACAGGAGCTTCGGAGGAGGATGAGCATGCTGGACAGCCGTGCTCTTGCTCAGAGAGTTCTGACTCTCTGTGGTTGTCACCTGCAGAGCTACATTCAGGCAAAGGAGGCCACTGAAGGGAAGCTGAGTGGTCCAGTTCAGCCCTCCCAGCTCTGGGAGGCGTACTGCCGGGCTACTGCCCCACATCCTGCTGTGCACAGTCCTACTGCTGAGGTCACATATACACGTAGCATTGTGAATTTATTGCTTCAAGGTCTGGTGCCCAAGCCCCACTTGGAAACTAGGACTGGACGCCATGTAGTGGTCGAACTCATTACTTGCAATGTAATCTTACCGCTGATCAACAAGCTGTCAGATCCTGATTGCATACACCTTATCCTTGTGGGTATCTTTTCCAGGGCCAGAAATGATTCTGTGCAAGCAGCTAAACCACTCTACACCCCTGATGCTCAGGAACAGCCCTCAGTGCCCACATCTCTGCCACTGATTCTTGAGGTGGAGAGTCTGCCAGAAGGGAGAGCCCCTTCTCCAGGAGCAGCCACAGTGCTGAACTCCAGTGAAGCAGGCCCCTCCCCTGAGATTGAAGAAGGCCATGAAGCTCTAGAGGCAGATTTGGATGGGATGCTTGAAGAAAGAAAAGTAGGAAACAGCTCATCTCATTTTCTACAGCCAAATATTCGAGGCCCCTTGTTCTTATGTGAAGACTCAGAGCTGGAGTCTCCCCTCTCTGAACTGAGTAAAGAAACTATCATGCTAATGACCCCAGGCAACTTCCTCTGTGACAGAATCCAGGATGACCTGTGTACCCTAGAAGATTCTCAGGTTCTAGAGCCTAAGGATGATGAGGGATCCGAGGGGATTGAAGGAGGAGAAGCAGAGGAGGGTCCAGGGATAGAAACCGAGTCAGGTCTGCTGGTGTCTGTGCCAAACTCCTGCCCAGAAATCCAGATTGACACTGTGGACAAGGAGGTAGAACCGGATGTCACCTCTTTTACAGCTTTGCTGGAAGAACCAGAAAAGACTGGCCCCACACGACCCTCGTGCTTAGAGAAGGATCTCACTGATGGCGTGAGTTCCCTGGATCCTACTTTACCACAGGTTTCACTTTCCTCCTCTCCACCCGGTCCTCTCGGCTCTGGCACATTCAGCTTTGAGCCCCTGAGCAGTCCAGATGGGCCAGTTGTCATCCAGAACCTTCGTATTACTGGCACCATTACCGCCCGAGAGCACAGTGGCACTGGATTCCACCCATACACACTCTATACTGTGAAGGTAAGCAGATTAGAGTTGTGAGCACCCACTCTGGGCTGGGAATGGGATGGAGCACTGGAAGCCAATGTTCTCAGGGGAGACAGCTCTTACTGTGCTCTGTATAATTGTGAACATGTGTGAGTGAATGGGCTGAAGCTAATTAATTTGTAAAGCAGAGTGGACTTTTACTCTTTACCCACACAAGCAATCCTAGAAGCTCAGAATTGTTAGAATACTGATGGTGGTAGCTTTTAATGGTTCCTAAACCTGGCTATATTTCATAATTGCTTGGGCTGCTTTTTAAGTACTATATACTAATTCTGACAGACTGACAGATTCTAAATGAGAATTTCAAAGACTGAAGATTCTATATATTTTTTAAAAATAGAACATGGAGGTAGTATGGAGGGCAGTTTGAAGGATTTGCTGCTCTAATCTAACCAGCCCTTTCCATAGCTTCTCTGCCAAGCGGTTCCCAAATTTGTGCTTACATCTCTCTAGGAATAAGGAACTTACTCTACCATGTGAAACCTTCCCAAGACAAAGACAAACCTTCCCAAGACATGGAAGATTTTAGTATTTTTTAAAAGAACAAAAGAAACTAGGAGGGAACAATTTTGGTAAGAGGATTCCTGGGCAAGACACTATTGGATTTTAATTGGCTTCCCCTTGAATTTCTTTCATTCTGAATCCAAACATGGCCACAGGTGTGGGTACTGCATTCCTTCTGGGAAAATCCCAATCGAGTTAAAAGAGAGAATGCCTTCCCTAATCTGCTGCAACATGACCTAACATTTTAAAAAGGAACATTGTGACATTTTCAAGGCAATAGAAATAATTAGAAACACCTGTACTCACATGCACACATGCGCACGCATGCATACACACACACACACACACACACACACACGCAGCACACAGTCATTCCTTATAAGATAGGTAAATTTTAGAAGTACAGATATCTGGTCATGAATAACTCAGGCTAGCCTCAAAGGACAGGTATATCTTTATTAGCATTTGCCTCCCTTTTTGTTCTTCTAACTCTGGATGACCTACAACTTTCTCACATGTAAGTGTTGGCTTCTGGTTATTTCATCTTCTATTTGTAACATATTCCAACATTGTATTAAATGACAGTTTTTCCTCCTCATTAGTAAAAAAATTAAGTTGATAAATTTTAAATTATAGTCTTTTTCCTTCTATCTGTTACTTTTTTACTGCAGATTTTGACACCAGCCACTATCTACTTAAAGTTGGCATTAGCAAAGAGTGAAATGTATCTGATTTATCTCACATAACGTTATGATATCATGAGAAACCCAAAATATAAATAAAGAGCAAAATAAAAGGTGGATTATAAGAAACAGTGAGATAGATTTTTTTTGCAAAGGGTAAGGGCACCAAGGGATTGGGGGAGGGGAGTAAAAAACGGAATTAAGATGTGTTACATACATGTACCAACTCCCCAGAATGAATGTAATCACATTAATACTACCAACATATACTAATAAAAAGAAAAAGGTAAATGAAAAATAGATAACAAAATCATGTATCCAGTTGTGCATAGTTTGACATTGGGTTTAGATTTTTATATGGGCATGGTTCTAAATTACATACTGATATTATTACACTTTCTCATAGTAAAAGAGTCTTCAGTTTATATGATGGAAGTTAACACATGAGAATTAAGTATTCACTCTCAAGGAGCAGAATAACCCATAGAAAGCGTCATAACTGTCAAGTTCTCCAAGTTTGAGAGTCCCCCACCCCCAGATTCCACCTGTCTGTCTTTCCCTTCCTTACTAGTCTGAAAAACTCCTTAGCCCTCCTCAGCTCATTGTGAATACATCTCTCTCTCTACCTCTGGAAAATTTTAATACACCAGCCTGAAGTCCAGCCAACAAGGAGATAATTGTTTCCATCTCTGGCCATAGTACAATACCTCTGCCAATCAATAACAGGAAACTACTCCTAATAATAGTAAGCAGATATATAATTCTCACACAGCCTTTCATTGTATCTGAGCTACTTCCCCTGTACTGAGCCTCCCCTTGCATATGTCCAGACTGCTCACTTCTCCAGGAACAGACAGTACAAGTCATCTTTCCCACTACCAGTGCTCCAAGCCTGTGGAGGCGGCAGACTCGGACGCTGTACAACATCTCCAGTCATGTGACTTCCAGTGATACAAATATTATGTACCCTATACTTAGGAAAAACTTACAGTTTACTTTTAAGCATAACAATTAGGAAGATTAATCTGCCCAAAGCAAAACAAAAATACATGCCCTTTAATTCATTCCAGGCAAACAAATGACTTCTGCCCATCTGCTGTTTCAAATTGTTTGCTCTTCCTACTTTTAGTAGATATCATCACTGGTTGAGTTAATGGCAAAATGCTTTTCCTTTTAGAAGGTCCAGCCTGTAATTTCAAGGTGGTAGAAATGTAGTCTTTTTTATAGGTGATATGCCTTCTGTTTTACTCTCGATCTTAGAGATTAAAGAAGAGTGATACAGCTGTTTTTATAAATAAAGCTACGTCTCTGGGGGAGGGAGCTTTTGGATGGAAGAAATAGGAGCAGTGAAACTCATTTTAGGGCAAGTGTATCAGAAAGCATATCTGATTGTTTAAGTCGGCTGCCTTTAGAGTTTGAGTTATTCCACTCAGATGTAGCAGGTTCTGCAAGAGGGCAGGAACATCATCTCGCTCCCTTTATCTCCACTCTGCTGTTATTGTGTACGGTTGAGCAAGTAGTCGTTAAAGCCAGAGTAGAAGAATTCCTAGACCTGGCTCATTCGGTCAATAATTCTGTTCCTTCAACAGTACGAGACAGCCCTTAACAGTGAGAGCAGCAGTGGCCTGCAGCAACTGGCCTACCACACTGTAAACCGCCGCTACCGGGAGTTCTTGAACCTGCAGACCCGCCTGGAGGAGAAACCAGATCTACGGAAGTTCATCAAAAGTCAGTATCTGCCCTGCCCTGGCACTACACTCCCTGTTTGCTTCTCAGCTGTCACCACTCTGACTGGAATGTTTGATGGAGTTTGTGGGGAAGGGAATGCAGAACTGGGGTTCTCTCTTCCCCAAGTCTTGCTTAGAAGTTTTGAGGGTTAGTGATGGACAGCTGTGATCCTGTCATCAGAGGTCACCCTTTGTTCTGAGGTCATCCTTTGTTCTGGAGCCCTGCCTAGTTTAAGTTTAAAATTCACATTTCTACCTGTATCCATGAGACAGTGTAAGCAGTTAAATTAACTTTTTCAGAACTGTAGATTGGTCATTCTTAAATATTACAATGTTATCTAGAAATCTTCATCACTTTCCTTTAATAACCAGAAATTCACAGCACAGAAAAAATAAAGAGAATGTAATAAATTTAATGTTAAGAATAAGCTAATAACTGGCTGCTTTGTTTTGAAAAAATGCTGATCACCCAAATACACATTTTAGTAGGTTGGGCATGTATTATACATTTAATATCTTAATATAACACCTAATAGTGAGGTGAGCCTGTTCATAACAGGTTCTCTCCTAAGTACTTTACACCTGCTAGTTTGTTTAATCCTTTGTTGTTGTTGTTGTTTGTTTTTCTTCCGGTACCAGGAATTGAACTCACAACCTTGCACTTGCCAGGTAGACACTTTGCCGCTGAGCTAAATCCCCAGCCTGCTTGTTTAATCCTGGTAACAACCTATGAGACATGTGCTACCCTTTCTCCTCAAAAATAAGACCTACCCAGAAAATAATCAGCCATGAAAACTAGAGATCAAAAATGCCAAACCCAGTCAGCCTGTTCTTGCTTAACTTGCCTTACAGAGTAGCCACTGAGCAAGAATGATGACAGGTAAGGCAAGGAGAGGCTGACTGAGGCTGGCATTTTTGGTCTCTAGTTTTCTTGACTGATTATATTCTGGCTAGGCCTTATTTTCAGGGAACCACAGTATCATTATCCCCTTTTTACAGAAAATAAGTGAAGTTGCAGAAAGGTCATTATTACAGTAGAGCTTAGAACTTGGGCCACTGGACTTCAGAGCCCTCACTTTTAGCCATGGTTATGCTTCTCTTAACAGTAATGGGAGTGCATTGTGTTTATTGTATCCCTACAGGTATATTTGGAATTCCTAAAGTTAAATAAATGAAAAATCCCAGTGAAATATATTCAATAATTGTTTTCTTTATATTTTTTATGAAGAAGTTCTTTGTGAATGTTTAATGCATGAACTTTGTTTTGTTTTAAAGATGTAAAGGGTCCAAAAAAGCTCTTTCCAGATCTTCCATTTGGAAACATGGACAGCGACAGAGTGGAAGCCCGGAAGAGCCTCCTGGAATCATTCCTGAAGGTCAGCATCTTCCTTCCAGCTTTGTTCTCATTCTGACCTGCACATACCCCAGATAAAGTGGAGAGATCTGGGGACTGAAATTTCCCTTTAAAATCCTCTTGTCTTACTCTCGCAGCAACTCTGTGCCATTCCTGAGATCGCTAACAGTGAGGAGATGCAGGAGTTCCTTGCTCTGAACACGGATGCTCGCATTGCCTTTGTCAAGAAGCCGTTCATGGTCTCTAGAATAGACAAGGTACCCGGAGGGAGGCCACTGCACAGCTTTGCCTCTTGCTGTAATTGTGGTGTGTTTGTTGGAGTTGAGTTTGGGCTTGGAAAATAAGGGAGCTAGAACATGGGAGCACTCAACAGAACATGTGCTAGAACTTTTAAGACCTTTTGCAAAATACTGGTTGGATCTTCAACTTGCTAAATCCCAGTGAGCAGCTGTTAGTTCACAGTACCCTAACCCTGTAAGTGTACACATGTCTCCTCTCCTTGAGGAATTCTGACATTGTCCTTCTAGTGGCAGTGTATAAGGGCACATGTGAACCTTCATGGACAGGGGATTCCTTTCAGAGGGACAGATGATTCCCAGCATTGATCACTCAGAAAGGAGAGCCCACAGACAGGACACTAAAAAGATTTAGATTGGTGTGATGATTCTCTGCTGGAGAACAGAATGCAGAGAACTGGACCTTCTTCATAAAGGTGTGTCAGCACCTATGACAGTGTTAGGACACCTGTGGAGCACATTCACAAAAGGAGGGGCCTCCATCTTCTCATCTAGGGCTGGGGGGACAAGGTAAAATGGAACTACATACAACAGATGTCAGGAGACATCATTGTATGGAACAGATATCAGGGGACTTCCACTGCATAAGACAGATGTCAAGGGACATCCACTGCATAGGACAGACATCAGGGGACTTCCATTGCATAGGACAGGTGTCAAGGGACATCCACTGCATGGGACAGATGTCAGGAGACATCCACTGCATGGGGCAGATGTCAGGGGACTTCCACTGCATGGGACAGATGTCAGGGGACTTCTACTGCATGGGACAGCTGTCAGGGGACTTCTGCTGCAATGGGAAAAAACAAACACTAGAAAGAGATCGGCAGAGTTCCACATAGATGGTTCTCTCACTGATTCTTTCAGCGTCTCCCTACTGGATGCCTGTTTTGAGGCAGGCACCGTGCTAGGTGCCTTGGAAATTGAGATGTTTCTTTCCTATTAAGAATTAAGGCACCGTGCTAGGTGCCTGTGATGCAGAAGTAAATGGGCCACATTTGGACTCTCCCACAGACTACAGCTCTTGACCCTAGAGAGCAAGTTGATGCAGTCCTATGTGTCTTCCCTAGTTTGTTCTCCCTGGTGTTCCCAGTGGTCTTGATGACATTCAGCGTTGTCTTACATGTGCTAATCATACTTCCTGGGGGAGCCTGTCATTGAACAAGGGAGAAGAGACTTGGTGCAGCTCTCTGCCAGCAGTGTTCATAGGAAGAGGCCCCAAAAAAGGAAGGGCTTCCTTCTGTTTCTTGATAGTTAAGGATTTTATTTGTATATTTTCTTTTTTAAGCAAATGTCTGTGTGCTATTTTCCCATTTTGAGAAACAGAGACCATTCTCTTACGAGTACCGAAGTTTATATTAACTCCAAAGTACCTTAATTTTGATCTGAGTGAAATTTATTTTTTGTACCTAAAGAAATTATTTGACTTGACTAGAAAAAAACAGTTCTTTGCTCCATGACGAGAAATCACCTTTTTATGTAAAAAGGAAAAGAACTGAACATGAAAACCATTCACCAGCCTACAAAACACCCAGGTTGGTTTTTACTTATTTCATAATTTGTTTTGGCTCCTTTTTCCATGGCATTGTTCGTCTTACTCTGTAACAAGAAGATTTTTATAGCCATAGAGAAAGGGAGGACTGTTGTCATTGACAGCTGTTTGACCTTGCTGATGGATAAGGCTGTGCTTGATGGCCTGGCTCCCTGCTTGTCTTGTTGCATAAAGCACAGTGAGATGATTGCTTTGCAGGTTGGTGCTTTCCTTCTGGGGACTGAGTGCACTTACTGACCCCGCACTTCTGCCCCTGCAGATGGTGGTGAGTGCCATTGTAGACACATTGAAGACAGCGTTTCCTCGCTCTGAGCCCCAGAGCCCCACGGAGGAGCTGAGTGAGGCTGAGAACGAAAGCAAGCCACAGACAGAAAGCAAGAAGGCTGGCAAGTGAGAAGTCCTCCAGTGACCCAGAAATCTTTCCCCAGTTCTCAGGTTGATCCCCAAACCTGAGCCAAAGCTCACTTCTGTTTGCAGGCTGAGAAAGAGAGTAGAGAGGTCTGATCTACCTGCTTGTAGATGAGTGAACCCCTGGGCTCCTTGATGCTCAACCAGAGGAGCCAGACTGCTACAGGGCAGTGCTGCTAAATGCTTGCTCTTACCATGGGACCCGGGCCCCCAGGTGACCACAGAGTTGTGACAAGAAGGAAAACTCTAGAATATGGATGTTCTCTTTTCTGTATCCCTTGGAAATTGAGACGTTTCTTTCCTATTAAGAATTAAGGCTTAAAACTTCTCTGTTTGCCATCATTTCTGGAACTCTTGGCTCAGAAATTGCATGTACTAGCAATAAACAGGAAAGGGCTAGAATGGAAACCTACAGAGCCTATTTTAGTAACTGTGAGACTGCTGCTGCTCTTCCCTGCACTGAGGCTCCAGCTGTTCCTTGGCAGCTCTCCACACCAACATGTGGAGAGCAGGGGCACCACACTTAGCCTGACTGGAAATTCCTTGTGAATCTGGATCATTATGAAGAAGCAGAGAGAGAGAACGGTGGGGCCCTGATTGTCCTTGTTGATCTGTGTCTCTGTCCTTGTTAAGGGCCAGCAATACCAGACTCACCGTGCTTAGTCTTTTTAAATTACACCAAGGTTTTAAAAGATGGCCATGATACCTGTGCTGTTGAATCTTTTGATTCTTGAAACTTTTTTTTATCTCTGGCAATTCTTTCTGCAGTTTTATGTAGAACACAGGAGAACAAATGGTTGTCCTAGACGGGTACCAACAACTAACAGAAATCTTTAGTCTATGCCATTTATGTAATCTTCAACAGATTTTTGACATGCAGAGTATGTACTTGCCACTTTTCTAGCCTATGAGAATTTGACCATGACAAACTGGTTCCTATTTTATTAGCAAAAACCATTTTATGAATACGTTGAAGATATAAGAGCGTACTATAAGAGTGGCACTCTGTCTGTGAAGATCTGCCACAATATACCTTGTTCAGAGGATTTCAATCTTTCCTGGCAACTCAGCACAGTCAGGACCCAAGAATAAATATGAGTGTTCTTGCTTTGATGTATTGTCAGTACTTCCAAGCTTTTGTACAAGGACCAAAACCATGAATTACACTGTTTCTGCCATTTGTTTCTATACCAGGTCCAGATTGAGGTTCCCATCCAGCAAAATTGCCCCAGCACTGACTATGACAAAAACACACGACAGGATTCTCTATTGTCTCCAGGAAAGCACGACGGTAAGAACCCAAGCAGCCCAGAGAACGACAAGGGTTAAGAAGTGGCATATTGATCCTGCAGTGATACAAGGTCAAAATAGTCTTCACAGTCAGAAGGGACTTGGTGTCCTGCCAAAAACCTTAACATCTAGGTCTCAAATTTTTATGTTAAACATGTTTTCTTTGAGTGATTTTGAGTTTCTACCAGTCTTGAGTTGTCAAGTTGGCTTCATAAGGGTAGCAGATGTGGGATAATGAGTGACAGGAAGAGCAATCCATTTCTGGAAGAGAACCAAGACCAAGAGTTGTTCAGAAGTGATTGTGCTATGGCAAGTTTGTTTGATTTGCAACTTAGGTAAAGAGAAACTTCCCTGAAGTAGTCTCATTCAGTAGGTTCTGTGCCCACAGTTCTTTTGCAAGTGAGATATGGGGAGACCTAGAGTGCCATGCTCTCTCTTTACTTCCTGCTTTCTTTATGTGATGTGCCACTGGCTATTTCCTTAGGAATCAGAGATCTTGTCCATGTCTGGAATGGAATCCTTTATTAAAAAGCAGACAAAATTACTGGAAATGCAGCCAACAAAAGTCCCAGAACCATTCCTCAAGGGATATGTGGACAGGTGCTTGTCAGGCGCAGCAGTGCCCGCCCAAGACCCAGGCAGCAGTGATCTAGGTAAGTAGGAAGGAGGGGGCCAAGGACTTGGGAGAGCTGGCCTTTGGAGCTTTAATTGCTGTTGTGTTCAGCTGAGTGACCATGTGCTGAACTCCAGCATGAGAGGTGCTGGGCCAGAGATGAGGAGGACATGGTCCCCGCCGCCAGCTCAAGCGGCAGAGCAGGCCACAGGCACCGGTAGTTCTTACCCAGCAGGAACAGATCCATGCATGTAATGCCAGTGTCTTGTGTAAGACATTTTGGCAGACTTTGACATATGACGTTACTGTCTGGAGCTGGAAACTTCTTTCCTCGCTGTCTGTGACACCAGTTTCCTGGTGTTCTTCGTGTCTTTTGTGGCCCCTTCATGCTCCACTGTTTTTCCTTATCAGCCTTGTGGAGGTTCACTTTTGGCTCTCTGCTTGTTCTTTGCACGTTCTCCCTGGCTAATTCCATCCACACTGTGGGCTTCTACTCTCACATATGTACCAATGAGACCTGTCTGTTGGATACTGTAGAGCAACGGAGACACATGTTCAAAGTAGAATGTATCTTCTTCCCGGATCTATTCCCGCTGCTTTAGTTTGTACTGTGGCAGATGATATCCATCCTCATTCTTCTGAGTAGAGCAGGGAGAGGGAAGGAGTGCAGATTCTGCTTTCCACTTGTAAGCACTTGAAGCACGGCAGGTTTGCTTCCCAGGAGAGCAAGGGCACATGTATTCTACAGCAGAAAACTTCAGAGCCCTAGATATTAATTAGTATGATTGCTGAACTAAAATGTCAAAGAGGAAAAGTCTTGGATTCCACCAAGACAGAGACCTCTGTTGGAAATAAAAGGCTACATCAACAAGAAAAGCCAACTTCACTGTTGTCTCTTGGGGCCTACGAACAGATCATCTGACCTCCGCTCTTTGGCCTCAATTTAATTACATGACAGGTAGGGTTTGTAGGTGCATCTCACTAGCCACATAAAGCAGGTGGTATGACAGAAAAAGCATCACAGAACTCATCATAAATAACAAGAATGACCAAAATAATATTCCACACCAAATCAAAACTACAAATTTTAAGTATCGTATCTCTAAAGGGAGAGTTTATGCCTAAGCCTTTCTTTCTTCTAGCCTGAAAGATTCAGAGTGCTCCTATGAAAGAAATTTGCTTAAAGACAACTTAGCTGTACTTTACTTTCTGATTTTTTTTTTTTACTGCTATGACTAAATGTTGCCACATGGTGGCAGCTTCAGGCAAATGCTTAACCTGAGGAAATAATTGCAATGAGGAGGATGCTATTTCTCAAGGAGCAGGACAGCCCATCTTTGAGCAAATATGAAGAAAGCAGTTCATCAGCTCCCAAGACCCTTGGATACAGTATAAGTAGAGGAAATATGCTTTAGATCTGTTTAGAGGGAAGTGGAATTCATTTCTAGCACATCCATGCAGATCAGAAGGCAGTCTTGTTCTAAAGGATGAAAACTTGGGCAAACTGGATGAGAGAACACCCATGAGACTTGGACTAACAGAGATGTTGTTTAGTTATAATATTAAACACAGCAGTAAGACCAGGCATCTTAGAATCATTGTGGAATATTATATACTCCTGGGGAAGTTTCCAGGGAAGCAAATCAGAAGTGAAATGGACACATCCAGCCAATGTGGCACAAGTTTAAAGAATAGATGCTTCTGTCCATAGAACACACATGTTCAAGAAACTCCAGCTTAGCATGAAAATGAGCTTATTTATGGCCCTTCAGATCTTCAAAACAGGGACAAAACCAGTAAATGCCATGGCATTTTTTCAGAGGTGTGGTGCTTTTCCTTGAACCACATGTTATCTCAGAATCAAGCTTCAGCCTCTTGAGTCTCAACCCCACGGGTATGTGTAATGGAGATGGTTTCACAGGAGAATGTAGCCCAAATCTTTCCCACATCTGCCCACAACATTTCCGTGATACAGTATGGGGGCGAGTGGAAGGCAAGGGTGGAGGGACAAAGCCTTGCCAGTTCCAGTTAGTCATCAGTTGTGAGCTCTTACTTGGAACAGAATGAATTCAGCATGCTGGGGAAGTAGAAGAGAAATAGAAGCTAGGTAAATAAAATAATTATATGTAAAATCTTTTTAAAAGACACTAGGGAACAGTACGGGGACATAAACAAACGAATTGTGAAGACCTGCAGAGCCAATCACTGTACTTCTAAGATACAAGTACATATCTCCCGATTTCAGTGCAGAGGAATTATAAAAGTATATGATGACCCACACTAAGATGGAAGAGACCACCCAGGTCTCTCAGCTTCCACCCAGGGCCCTGAAGGACGCTCTTCACATGGGGCTTTCTCCTGAGTTACCTGTGATGCTTTTTGTCCCCTAGGAACAGAGACAGAGTTAGCTGACACAGCCCTGGATCTAATCCTCCTGCTCTTAATGCAGCAGTGGAAATGGCTATGTACTGAAAACATGCAGAAATGTCTTCGTCTTGTCTTTGGAACCCTTGTCCAGAGGTAAGCCTGCTGAGATCGTCACGTCATTGCTGCTCAAGCTGTTCAGAGGTGGGACATGGTGTGGCTCTGTGAGAAGTCTCTCTATGAGACTTCTGGCATAGTATACTTAGTTACAGACACTTCTTGTGACCTTCAAGTGCTTCAGCTGAACTCTGCCTGCTCTGGGACTAATTCTCCACCCAGTTATGTCCCAAGGCCCTGTACTGTTCATCCTGCTATAGGGAATATTTCTCTTAACTGACAGTATATTACCACTGTGATGATAAACAGAGAACGACAAGAGAAAACAGATTATTTTCTCCAAGAGAGGTATAAATATTCACAAATGAAGAAGTTCTTAGTGATATAAGATGGGAAAGCATAGAGGGAAACTTGGATTTGCAACTTGGCTTGTATAATCCAAGCTTTGTGATTCCAACACAACTTGATCTGGAAGATTTATATACAGATCAAGTTTTTAACTGCTGACATCCCAACCACAGAACGGATATAGGATTCACTAAACTAAAAAAGAATAGAGACACTGTTTCTGAGCCAGAGACACATGGAGTGCTTAAGTTTTATATACTCTTGTAGATCTCTGTCTTACAAGACATCCTGGCAGATCCCAAAGTAAGAAGGCAAATACTGACCTCTCTGTAGTGTGTGGTTCACTCCAGAGAACATAGAAGTCACTCAAAAAAATCTTTTTATAAAACAACTCTGTTATCTATTCTATACCAACTAGAAACTCCATTAGCAGTCTGTTCCACTGAGTCATAAAGAGACTCAGTGAAAGAGACACATTTGTGTTTGCTGAGTGCCTCTCTGCCAGGACCCAGTACTTGCCCTCAGCTTCCATACTTTTTGTACTGATCGAAGTGATGTAGGCAGCCCCATTTTACAGAATAAGAAAATAGAGTTTAGCAAATGATGTGCCCAAGGTCCACCTAACACACAAGGAATTTTAAACTGGATTTGCATGACCCCAAAGCCAGTGTGCTTTTCCCTGTGAATTTTCCCCAAGTGAAACCCAGGTGTGAATGCTGACTGATCTCTGTGCCTTGCGGCTTTCCCTGTTGTCCCTTCTCCATATTCATCTCTGCCACTAGGGAGCTTTTTCTGAAAAACAAATTCTGTACCCAGATTTTCCAGTGGTGCTGTGTTGCCTGCAGCAGTGCTTTTTCCAGCCCATGTCCCAGAGTTCTAAGGTTCTCCCAGGTATGCTTCAAGGAGCTGTCTTAGAAACTGGGGGACACTGAGTGGGCCATGATCCAGACAGAGCAGTTTGCTTTGATCAGTTTAGAGTACTGTGGACTAAGGTGAGGTTTTGTTTGTGAAAGGGCTCGCTATGTTTTAAATATATAGTTGGAGCCTGAGGTGCAGTTCAGTGATAGAGCTCATATGTACCATACACAAAGCCCTGGGTTTAATCTTGAGCACAAAAAGTTTAAAATATATATTTGCTTCTTTATATTAAAGTTTAAGTTCCTTTCTTACTTAGCATGATCTGGCCCCTGTCTTATTTCTGTCCTCCCCTTGCAAAGTATCCTTCATTGCCTGAATATTCTGTGGTCTTTTTCCTCCAGGCCTTTGTTCATCTCCTTGTCTCTGCCTGAATGAACTTTCTTTCCTCACTCTTTTCCTGCTCCCCTGCTAGGACCCTAATTGTCCCTGTTTTCATGTGTTTAACCTAATACTAAATATTTTTCAGATACTGAGCATGAAAAGTCATTTATTCTATAAAATTTTCTATGGTATCCTCTCCCACTTTCCTAAGATTAAGGAACCTTCTTCTCTGCTCCCAAAGTTTTGGTAGTAACACTTATCTCACAGGTATTGTATAAATTGTCTACTTCCCCACACTAGTGGTTCTCAACTAGTGGGCACCTTTACCCCTCTGGTGACTTTTGGCAATATCTGAAGAAACTCTGGTGTCATAGCTGGGAAGAGGAGAGGGGATTCCCAGTGGCATCTGGTGCACAGAGGGAAGGTGCTGCCTACTGTCTTCTGCCACCCAGGACAACTCTGCCCCCTCCCCCAAACAGTCATAAAATATCGTACCCAAAATGTCTCGGTACCAGGACTCAAAAACCCTGTCCTAGACTTAGTCTTTTAAGGACCACAACTAGCATATGTCCTCAGCAAATTATACAAGGCAGATACAGATTCATTAAATATTTGATAAAGATATAAACATTTCTTTTCTTAGTGTGGCAGTTTGGGGCTTATTTTGCAAGGGGAACAATATAATACAGGACACATACTTAATATGATTATTTATAAGTCACCCAAGAACAGTATACAAAAGAGTGCAGGAAATCTGTCCACACACTAAGACCAAGGAATCCAGCTGAGGGCCTGGATCCCACAACAATGTCCTACATGAG
>NW_004955412.1:31756548-31775063 GCF_000276665.1 Chinchilla lanigera | reverse complement strand
TGAAAACAGCCAAGTTCATCAGGAAAGCCAGCTCCCCACAGCCTCTCTTGGCTCCCCACAGTCTCTCTCAGCTCCCAACAGCCTGTTTCTTCTTCTCCAGGTCTGCCTCTTATGCTGCTGGCAACAGTCCTCAGGTGGGCCTCCCACACGCAGCACCACTCACTCAGTTTAGCTGGGGGTTACAAGTTGACCACCAGTTATCAATCTACTACACTTAGTAACTTTATATTTGAAAATATATTCCTCTTACGTTTTATTCAGTCATGTATGAGTATAGCTAATTAGGCCTTCGTTTCTCTTCTTCCTCTATTAAGCTCCCTTTGCTGACCTTCCAAGTGCTTTAAAAAATGGAAAGATCCCAGAAGTTGGTAGTATTGGTCATTAATGACTCCCTCTCCTTTGAAGACATTTACATGATGAATTGGTTTCAGAACACAAGAAATCATTCAGTAGGAACAAAAAGGTATAGGTACATTAGGGGAAATTCAAGAAAGATTGAGATCCATATGAAAAAGGTAGGAGAAGTTTATCTGAAATTTGAATAACTTGAATATTGAAGGATCAGGGCCAGAGGGTCACTCTCTTATATGGCAAGGGTTTTTGGAAATCCGAGCAGGAAAGTTAAATACAAGGGAAACAGGCCCCTTGGACACAGTAGACCTGGATAAGACTTTCAGAGTTCAAATGTGAGCTAAGAAACTTCCCAGCCACATTGCAGTACCTCTGCAGAGGGTGAATGGGATGTGAAGAAGTAGTTGTGCTCCTAGTGTGAGCTGTTTTTTAACTTGGAGGTAGAAATTTGTTCAGGTTGTTTTGTTGCATTAAAGTACTTCTATTCAATTGAGGATTTATTTTGGTCTTACAATTTTACTCATTGAGAAAAATTTTACTAAGGACTGGTCAATAGTGAACAAAACAGACATGGTTCCTGCGTACTTGTGTCTTGCACTTTAGTAGAGATGAGCATTGAACTCAGGACCGTGCCCACGGTCACAAAGCTAACTAGTCAGTGTTCAAGCCCAGTATTCAAGCCAGGTGCTCCAAAGCCCAAGTTCCATCTAGACTACTATTGTGTATTTAAATTCTCTGGTGACTTTTGGCAATATCTGAAGAAACTCTGGTGTCATAGCTGGGAAGAGGAGAGGGGATTCCCAGTGGCATCTGGTGCATAGAGGGAAGGTGCTGCCTATTGTGTAGGCAGACTACTATTGTGTATTTAAATTCTCTGAGCTTTGGTCCCCTCGTCTGAGCATAGAATCAGTAATGCTCTTTTTCTTTAGATGTATATAAGGTTTCTAATAAACGTTGGATCTTTAGAAATATTTGCTCTTTAGAGAAGGAAAGAAGGACTGAAAAGTATGTCCTATTTCTGGTACCTCTACTTACTGGCTCCAGATGAGCTCTACTTTTTCAGTCTTCAGGATACTCCATCCTATATCAGTCTCCTGCTGCCTTCTACCACCATCTATCTCTTTGGTGCCTATCTGTCAGCTACTCAGAATTGGCCTTCTAGACAATGAAGGCTTGTAAGGACTGTCAAGGTGATTTTGTGGCAGTAGCATCATGAGTTAAAGCAACAACCAGCATTTCTAGTCTTAGATCAGAAAGCACAGTAGCTGGGTCCCTGTCCAGTACAGACAAATACAGCCAAAGTATGTATTTCAGTAGGAGTTCCCGTGTGCTCCTAGGGACATGGTGGGGAGAAGTGCTAGAATCTAATCCTAGTGAGAAGAGCTTTGGAATCAAACTGAGTCCCTTCCCTTCCCATCCCCATGCTACTGGATTGTTTCCTGAATGGATTGCTCTCTGATGAATAAAAATTAGCAAAACCTCTGTGCAGTTTATGTCATAAAACCAGACAGAAAGTTTATAGCTGAATTGGCCTTGACCTTCTTTTCAATTTTTGTTCTGGGTTTCGTTCTGTTTTTTATGGAGTAGCATCACTGTTTGGAAAAGTGGAAGAATTCTGAATACATTTAGTGAATACTATGGAAGAACAGGGTTTTGTGTCTACTTTTGAAAAACTTGTACCTGTGGTCTGTTATATTTGTTCACCAGAGGTGTTTTCAGATAATGGTATTGCCTACTTGTTCAGTTATCTCATATCCCTTCCTGCCAAAATGTTCTAATCAAGCTGTGTCTTCAGCCCATTTTATTTCCTGTTAGCTGGAAGGAAGATAGAGGTACACTTGGCATTGTCCTCACCGTGAACTTCTATATACTGGAATCTCCTTCGCTGCACAGGCCTTCAGTCTTCCCCTACAAATCATGGTGGCCATCTTCAGCATGAGTTTTTTGACCCTTTTCTCACAGTTCTTGTGCTGGCTGCCCAGAGTTCCAGAAGTAAAGGTATCTAAAGAAAACTAATGCAGGGATTTGACCTCTGTGGCCCCAGTCTTGTACCAGCAAGTCACTGTGTGCCTGTTAGTCATACAAAAGACAGGGCTCACTCAGAATTCAGAGTGTAGAAGCTGGTAATCTCTTCAGCTCCCAAATATTTACTACCGAGCAAATAGTTGTGGCGGTTACTTCATGTACAGATTGTATTGAATACTACAAGCATACTGTATCATTTAATCACTTGCAAAGCCCTATGGGGAGGTATTATGGTCCTTACAGTTTGAGGAAACTAAGGATTATAAGGAATTTGGTGTTTTAAATCAAGATTACAAGGTTCATAAATACTACAGTACATGCAGAATCTGAACCCAGATTTCAGTCATTTTCAGCTGTGATGATTCTCCAACGTTCATAATCAGCCCTTTGCCCTTTGGAGGCATGAAAGCCAACTGAAAAATCTTTGGTTCAGAGTAGTAGACATTCCCCAAGAAGAGACTATCAGATAATTAGTAGAATCCAAATTGCACCCCAATATCTCATACTGACAAAAAGGGCACTGCCACCTCCGAGAGTCAGTTACGTTCTATCCCTGGGCAGCCTGCAATTTTTATTTTTAAGACATGGTTTATGTAGTGCCACAATCTTTGGCTTTGTTTGCTTTAGTAAGCAAATAAGCTGGGAACTTGATAGGACCTGCAGCACCCTCCCCGCAGCATCCCCGGCTCCTTTACAAGGGGTGGGTACGGAATGAGGTCCAGTGTCCCCATATCTTCATGACAGCTGCCCAGGAGGCCACGCGTTTTTTTTTTCTGTCTGAAGCTGCAGGGACCCGAGCCACATCCTTTCATGTGGCACTTGACTCTCTTCCTTTAAGTTTTGTGTTTTATGCAGCAAGGTCGTTGGTCCTGGTACCACAGGCAGCTGCAGCCACTTCTCTAGTTTTCTTGTACACAGTGAAGTCTAGGCAACAGGAATGGTTCATCCACCTAGACTTAGGTGCATCTCCTCCTTAAAACATCACTTTCCAACCTCCAGCATTATTTTCTCCAAGAAGACATTTATTTCTTCTGCTTCGAGCCTCCTTTACTTGTCTTGTCTCCTTAAAAGACCTATATACATAACAGCCTTGGATTCCCAGGACCTCTGCCAAATTATAAGCATATTCTCTCTAGTCTGCAAGCGGGGGGAAAAAAAGTAAATTCAACCTCATGACCCCTTCTTCTAAGCGAAGGTTGGAAGCGTTCTGATCTGAGCCAGGCTTATAAATCTGTCTTGATTGTTCATGGTGTGAAAGGAGTTGGGGAGGGGAGCACACGAGAAGTTAGATGCCCAAAAAAGGCATTGTTAAGTCAAAGGCAAGTCTTACACGCATGCGTGCTTGACCTCGTATGTCAGCTTCTGTGCTGGGAACATCCAATTATGTAACAAGGAGACCTCCTTATTTGGGAGGGGAAAGGGAGTTAGTGTGGGAGGGGAAAAAGAGTTAGTGTAGCAGTCTAAGCTAAGGAGAGAACCCAAATTGTGCAAACAGTTCATATCTAAAAACATAAGAAACTTGACAGTATCCCTGCATGCATCACAATCAGGCTTAGGGAATTGGAAAACTACTCTGAGCTAGTCTGGGTTGCAGGAAAAGAGGAGAGATATATTATGTTCCATTGATGGTAGAAGGTTTGGGGAAGGAAGATCTGGCCAAGGTAAGAGGTGGGATTATTTTGGAGTCTGAGGTAGAGTAAAGGAATGAGAAGAAGCTAGACCAGCTGCCTGGGTGCCCAGATCCATGCCATGATAAAAATAGGAGCCAGGCCAACAGTAGAGTACGCGAATGCCACGTTCATGGCTCTGCCCTCCCCATGGCCCTGAGGATGGCATCAGACCCCTGTCAAAGGCCAGTAGACACATTCCTGGCATCATCATCAAGATTTCTTAGTTAAAGAGTAACTGTGTGTGTGTGTGTGTGTGCGCGCGCGCGTGCATGTGCGCTTGTGTGTGTGCGTGCTGGGGCATGTGGGCATAGCACTGCTTGGCAGAAAGTAGGGGAAAAGGAAGAGGTTCTATCATCTGTAGGAAGAGGAGAATAAAACCTATGTAAAGTCAGAAAATTTACACAAAGCAAGAAAATGTGCAAACGGGAGTCCAGTAAGCAGCACACCCAGGAAAAAATTAAATGGCAAGTTCTGGAACTTAAGCCAGGCCATGAAGTCATTTTCTTAGAAAAACTGTCTATAGACCATCTCCTAGGCAAGGTGAAGGGAAGTCATTGCAGAGTCTGGGGCCACTGAAGAGTGCTGTGTGACAAGGTGGGCTGTCTGCCGCCCCTAAGGACAGTTGAGAATGGCTGACCATGAACTCTTACACATCCATGATCCTCTTAGGTCACTCCAGAATCACAGGTGTTCACCCATGTTAACTCCAAGGGTGTTTCTTAGTGGGCCTGTGTAAGTAGCACACAGATAAGGTGTCTTTTCAACACTGGTTATTTCTTAAGGGGAAGTGCAAACTGCCACCGACAGGGCATAAGCAGTGACAGTATAAGAAAGTATAAGAATCAGCATTTGCCATACTAACAGTACCTGATAAGCAGTTGCACATTTGTGGGACAATGATGTGCAGTTCTATGAGTTAGCAAGAGACATATATTTCTACATTTTAAAAGTGAACAAAATTATGTACAGAGAAAGTAACTTTCCCAAAAATCATATAACTAGGAATTGCCACATCCAGGATTCCACGCTCTCAGCCGGCCTTGTGCACTAGTGCCCTTTCTCCCCACATGGCCTCCCCTTTGCAGGAAGCAAAGGCCACTAGTATTGGCCTCATTTCAAATTCCCTGTGCTTTATTTCTTTCCAGTCTCTTGCTTTCCACCTAACTGGTCTTAGGAACACATGCATCTGACAGTAGCATATAAACTCATTTCCGTGTGTATTCCAACTTACTCTTAGGCACTTGGGCCAGAGACTGAGAAATCTCCCCTAGCTATCTGTATCTTACATCCTATTCATGATGTGAGTGGGTCTCAGAGTGGAGATTCAGAGTTACCCAGGAAATACAGATTATAATTGTTTCCTCTGCTCTGTTTTTCTTCCAGTTTATATTTGGTACCCCACTATATCTTGCACCTGATACTCTTATTGTGCACAACTTCCAAGAAAAGTGCATACCTTTGGAGTGCATACCCCGACAAGCTAGCTAGAATTCAGTCTACAGGTGTTTTGTGTCAGATTCTTTCCTGGCCCGAAAGTAGTCGTTGACTTGCTTGTTTTTAGAGATGCTAAAATTAATTTCTTTGCAACAATGGCTGCTCAGATTTCATTTTGTCTCTTTAGGGAGAAGGAATGTTGCTTGTCCCATGCCTCTTCCATTAGACTGTACCAAAGGGAAGCTCCTGACCCCCATAGGCCAAGCTTGAGTGCACCCCAGAAGTCTCGTGTATTCTTCACAGGCTCTGCGTGGCTTCTTCTTGAGTGCCACTTACTCTGCATCCTAGGTTAAAGCTGTCTTGTCTGTCCCGTCCCATGCTGTCTGCCCATGAATGGTCTTTAAGTTTCTATCAGGTGGGTGGTAGCTGATGGCCTTGCCCCTGTGCCTTGTGTACCTGAGTCTTAAATTCTTCCACTCTCAGGAGGTACAGCGTACAGCATTGGTCATTGGAAGAGTGACCTAAAAGACAGTGTCATGACATTGAAACTCCAGAGCCTTTTGTTCCCCCAAGTCATGTTATTGCTGCCTCTTGCCCATTTGTAAATACAAATAGGAACCTGAGAGCTTCATGTTTTGATGACAGCTTTAGACTACTACGTAATACTCCAGAGGGCAGGGACTAGGTCTTACTCACCACTGTAAACACCTACCCTGAGACCCAGAAGGGTAGATAAGTTTGTTCCCAGTGAATGAATGTTTAAGTTCACATGCCATTGCACTTGAATCAGTCCCTTTGTTTATTTAATGAGAACCTCAGGAGTCCCTCAACTGTTCTGAGAGTCAGGAGGCACAAATGGAAACAGAATCCCACATCCCTTCCCTACAGAGCATATCACATCTGTAGTTATGTGCACAGCTCCAGTCCCCAGACCTATGGGTTGGGCCTAAGCAAAAGGTTTTTCTTTTAGGCCTCTCAGACCTTCTGCTGACACCCTTGTTCTGAAGCACAGTACCCTCAGCCATCCTGGCCACCCGCTGAGCTTGCCCTCAGTATAGGGTTGTCCCACTGTTACACCTTGTAGAATGCTGCCTTTCCATATGGCAAAGAAACAATATGATCCTCAAAGTCAGATCTGAATTCAAATCCCTCAGGATTTACTTTCTGTGTGACTTGGACAAGTGACTTAATCTCTCTTTTCCTCTCCGTCCCCTCTCAGTCTTCTTTGCCTCACTCATGAAGTTGAGGGATAAGAGACTATTTGGGGTAAACATTAGGGAATATTTATAGAGGAAGGTATGTATTTAGAGTTAGATCTTATAAGACAGGTTCCTTTAAACTGGTGTAGGCTAAAGAATATTACAGGCAATGAAACACTTAAAAGAGGAAAGGATTATTACTTCACCTTTTAAATAAAAAGTAACCTTTGAACATATTTTGAATAATAGCTAGACTGTCCCTGTGATTTTGTTGTTTTAAATATGCCATGGGAAGGCCACCAGGCTACTGCTGTGGGAGTCATAAATGCAGGAATTCTCTCTCTAGGCACCAGGTGTCGCTGCAGGTTAAACAATACCCATTGCCTGCCGTCTTTGAGGGAGATTTGTTTTTACAATTACAGCTCCCTTGCCCTGATAGTGATAGAATCCAAGCAGTTCTGTCTTTCTTGTTCTATGAATCAGAGGCCACAAATCCACCCACTCCGTAGTGCCAGTGACTTTTAGACAAGCTGAATTTGTTTCGTCTTTCACCTTTCTCCCCTCTTTCTGAGGGGTCTTCAGCATATTTTTGTGTCCTGAACAGTGTGTACTGCCAGAAGTTGTCTCTTTAAGTAGATTCCATCCCTTAAGGATTCAGTGCTGGAGATAATCTATTCAGAACAGAATGGACCAGAGGGTTGTGGTAGTGATAAGACCATCTGGACATCTCAGATGAAACAGTTTTGTCGGTACTCTCTGTATCTGTCTAGTCTATACTCAAGGCCTTTGTGGGTCCTAACGCTCTAGAGACCTACGAAAAAGTAGAAATAATTAAGCTGAAAATAATCACTTCCAGGTTGTCCTACTGTTAGGAATCTTATCAACCTTTTACATCAAGGGTACTTCCTGTTGCTTTCAGCTATAAATGTAGATTATTTGGCTCTTTCCTATAAACTGGTTTTAGAGAACCAACCACAGGTTAATATTTTTGACCTTTTTTTCTTTTTGGGGGTGGTTATGCTGGGGATTGAACCCAGGGCCTCCCATGCACTAGACAAGTGCCATTGCACGGAGCTATATCTCCAGCCCCAGTTTTGATTGTTATTTCCATCTTCAGGGTCTTACCAAGTACCGGTGTTGAAGCAGGCTTGTTTGATGCCAGAGTAGGGAGATACTAGGGAAGAACAGTGGAAAATACACCATGGTCCAGCTTTTAGGTAATGCTAGCATGAAAGGATTTGGGGGCAGAGGATTGCTGTGTAAATGAAGCATCTAGATAAGTCCTCCAACAACCTTTCCTCCTCTGTCGTCCTTTCTGTCTTTTTTTCAGTTTTAGGTTTTACCTCCCCATATTTTCTGTCAACAACTGGTATCCCCAAAGCCCTGGGGTAGAGCAGATTATGGCATTGCCACCCCTCTGCCTGTGTATCCTTAGAATCAGGATAGATAGCCTTCTACCCTACCTGAAGGGTTTCAAATTCAGGCTATAGGAAACTGGAAACAGGTAACTTCTGATAACTCTTCCACACAAGTGGTTTCTGTTCACTTTTCCTTCTCTTCTAACCCCCAACCCTGTTTTTCCCCGCTGCTTTATTTCAGGCATCTACTTCTCATACTCATCTTTTGTTCTCAAGGCTGGTCTTTTCCAGCCTCCTCTAACCATTTTCCTGGCGTAGTTTGGACTCCTGCTATGTCCATTTATTTAAATACAGTCCTAGATAAGCGTCTTCCAAATGATGCCTGAGCACACTCTAAATCTGTTACCTCTAATTTCCATAGAAGTGTCAAGGTCTGGAGGTCAGCTCCTCCTGAGAGCACATAGCTGTCCTTCTCCCTGCTCCTGTGCGTCACCTTTGCCCTCCTGTGGCTTTCCCTCCCATCCTCCTCTCCTGGCATGGACCTTCTCTGCCCCAGTGGAGCCTAGAGTTCTCCCCAAGAGGCAGAGGCACTAAGTACAATAGGGGCTCTGGTTGTCCAGACAACCACTACATTACTGCCTTTTCCCCGCCTTTGTGTCTCACCTTTCCTCCTAAGGACTTCGCACCCTCTGCCTGCCGTTTCCCCTCCAGCAGACTCGATTTTCTTCTGCATGGGTGGCCATTTTAATTACCTTGCCCATGTCGTGGCCACCTCCCTGCCCTCGCTCGGGACTGAGAAAGAAAGGCAGGGTCAGGATAACTACCTGGGGACTGAGAATGAGCCAGGCTGCCTTTTCACAGGGAGCAAGGAGCGAAGGCAGATACCTTTTGGATCCTGTCTTGCAGTGAAAGTTTTGTTGTTGAGTACATCGAGGTTTAATTTAAAGATTCTAAAATAAAGTTTTCTGTTACCCATTCCCTCTAGTGGGGTCCTTCTCCAGTCATACAGTCACCCAGTCCCAAATGGGGCACTGTTCCTGCACTTACTTCCCGGAACTGCCAGGAGGGAAGGAAGTTTACTACAGGAAAACTGAGGCACAAAAAGCTAAGCTCGTTCAGGAGCTTGCTGTCATGCAGTTCACTGAACCTGGCAGAATTCTGTAAGAGGGTTCAAAGGAGTTTTTTCTCTGTCGCATGCATGTATGTAAAAGCACTTTCAAAATGCTTTCATTTTTCTCATTTAATCTTCATGATAACTTTGTGAAGAAGATAAGGCAAGAATTAACCCTTCTTATAGAGAAGGGAGCCATAATTCAGTTCATTCCAGTGTTAAGCTGTCCAGCCAGGCTCGGTGGTGTTTGTGGCCTTCCCATGTTATTTTTAAGGTCTGTTTACTCCAATTTCTTCAGAGCCTGACTACAGTGCATCAGTGGCCTCACGCTACTGGGGGAAGGGGTTTAATTTGAAAATCTTCAGAGACACACAAGATTTGTGTAATACTTTCACATGGAATCCTAAGGGGGCCACAATACTGAAATCTAGAACAGATGTCTAGAGCTCACCTTCCCTTTGCACTGAGGATGTTCTCCAAAACAGAGTCCTCCAGTACCTGCCTTTTATTCTGTGTTTGTTAGAAAGATAGTCTGACCTTTGATCTTAGTCTTGTCCCCTTCTACCTTCCTTTTTTCTTACCAGCTTTGGAGAATGGGTTAGAATCAGTTTGATGCTGCTCCACCCATCAGAGGCACTTCCCAAATACAAGTATGACTTACAGTCAACATAGCCTGCTTTGTTTTTGTTTGATTTTCAGTCACTTCTGTCCTCTGGGCCTATTTGCCAGGAAAACTAATAAAAACATGGGCTGCTGGCAGCTGTCTCTCTTCTCTAGGATTTGTAGTGTGCTGGAAAGGCAGCCTGGCTTACCCACCCTCTTGCCATCCAGAGGAATGCGTAACTAGGTGCGAACTGCCCATTGCATGGATTATTCATGATGAGCCCCTGATTCTCCGTCAGCTGACTCCTCACCTAGGTTGCAGCTGGTGTATTGGCCCAGGGTTTAATTTTATTATTAGCCTCAACAAAGTTCATTAGGAAAGTAAATCTAAACTTTAGAGCCAAGTGTTCAGAAAAATGCACATCAAATGCCAAGTACAAAGGCTGTCTATCTTGTCCACAGATTTTTAGAACCTATCATTTCTTCCTCCATCAGCATGAATAATTAAGAAGCAACATATTTTGGCTGCTTTAAATAATGGGATGTGTGGTTTCTACAAAGCTTATTATAGCTGTATGCCATACTTTAAGATTGTGTTTGTCCCATACACAGAGAAATTCACTTATGAACTAGTGTTTATTGATTACACTGTTGGCACTGATTACACTGTTTGGCACTGTTATGACAAAAATACATAAAAAGACCCAAAGCCCCTGAAGTTTAATATCCAATTGAACATGTAAACTTACAGATGAGGAGTTCTAGTATAAAACTGAGGCTTTAAAAGCTCTGTATGTGGTTGAGAGAAGGGAATAAGTAGTTAGTTGTGAGGGGCTTGGGGAAGGGTTACAGGGGCAGGTGACATCACATGCGATTTAAAGAGTGAGGGAAGTTAGATGGATGTTAGCAGAAAAACAAAAATCAGCAAATGTGGATGAAGTTGTAAAGAAAGAGAGAGCCTCATACATTATTGTGAGGATATAAATTAGTATAGCCATTATGGAGAACAGTATGGTGGTTCCTCAAAAACTTGAAAATAGAACTGCCATCTAATCCAGCTCTTCCACTCCTGGGTATGTATCCAGAAGAAATGAAATCAGCACACTGTACTACTGAGGTAGCTGCACACTCATATTTATGCTGCAGTAGCTAAGATATGGAGTCAGCCTAGGGGCCCATTAGCTGATTAATGGATTAAAAATATGTGCATACATATAAGAGAGAACTATGCAGCCATAAAGAAGAAGGAAATCCTGTCATTTGCAGTGAAATGGATGAAACCGTAGACCATTACATTAAGTGAAGTAAGCCAGATACAGAGAAACACATACCATATGTTCTGTCATATGTGGAAGCTAAGAAAGTTGACCTGGAGGTACAACAGTGACTACTGAGAATGGGAGGGGTGTGTGTATGGATTTGAACAGTGTGCACTGTATATGTGTGTGGAAACTATCACATTGAACCCTATTACACTTAAGATGTGTTAACAAAATGAGAGGAACTGACAGCGGATCTGGGGATCGAGCACTTAAGGCAGAGCTGATCTGTGGTACGCACAGAAAGCAGGTGTGCCTAGGAATTTGCGGTGTGCAGAAGTTAATACTGAAGTGTTTTACAGAGGCTCACTCTTACAGAATCCTCTGAGTTCTTCAGAAGACATAACCTCTCCCCCATTTAGTAGGAAACAATTTATAGAACATATGTAGTGACAAGATGATCGCATTTGTCTTTTAGAAAAACCTCTTTACTAGTACTCAAGAGGATTCATTAAAGGGGGTATGTTGGAGCCAGGGAGACAGGAAGGAGTTGCTTTAGTAGAGATAAAAGGTGAGGAGGAGCTCAACTGAGATCACTGCTGCATGGATGGATGGTAGATGAGTGATGGATCAATGAGATGCTAAGGAGGTAGGATCAACCAGATGCCATAATTGTTTGAAAGATCTGTGGCGCTTTATTAGGAATGGGGGAAATCTCCAGAATGACTTGTCGTTTTCTGCCCTGTGGATTGAGGAGCTGTTGTGCTGGGTAGTATAGTGCCTTTCTGAGCAGTGTACCTGAGGGGATCGGGTGTGCTCAGGGTGGTGTGGCCATAGACATGCGCACTATATCTGAGTCATGATTAAAAGTCTGTTGTACCCCTTGAGTCAAGAGATTATTATTACTTTTATTTGTATAAAAGTAAATGGTGATACCTGGACTGTATCTCTAATAATGTGACCAGAAGTCCAGGGCAAAGGCTACAGCCCAGCAGATGAAGTTCTGCGCCCTATCCCAAGGTGCCAGTCGAACATTGCCAAAGGCAGGGAAAGAACTTTAGTCAGCACATCTGTCAGGGGAAGACAAGAGGGCTAGTGTCCTCAGCCCTGTCTTTGGGGCACTGACATGAGCTCCTAAATCAATGGACAAGAAGGCCAGAAGTGTGCAGAGTCGCACAGCTGGTGTATTGGCCCAGGGTTTAATTTTATTATTAGCCTGTGTCTAATAATAAATAAATCTAATAATGAATAAATCTGTCAGACTGCGGTCTGGTTGATCATTTTCTCAGGATTGTTCGAGAGAGGCCTTGTCTGTAACTTCCATAATAAAGTTGCTATGACTTGGAGAGTAGTTGTCACTCATCTCAAGATGCTTATTGTTATGGTTTTCATCTTGATGTCTCCCCAAAGCCTCATGTGCGCACAGGCAGGGCTTGTGAGAGATGACTGGATGATGGGGGCCTGATACTTCTCAGTGTGGATTAGTCCACCAGTGAATTTAGGGCTAAAGTGACATTGGGAGGTGAGGCCTCATTGGAGGAGGTGGTCACTGGGGGCCCCTCCAGACCCTAGAAGGGTCTCTCCCCCTTCCTCCTCCCTTGCTCTCTCTCTGGTTCCCATTGCCCTGCCACAAGCTGTTTCTCCTCTGCCCTGCTCCCTGCCTTGGAGACAACCAACTTAACTATGGACTGAAATTTCTACAAACTGAGCCAGAATAGACCTTTCCTCCTTCGAGTGGTGAGTGTCGGGGTCTCAGTAAGGAGGAAGTAACAGATACTTGTATATCAGACCTGCTGTTCCTGTAATCCAGGGTAACAGCAGGAGAGAATGACTCAGAGCACAGGAGACTTGCAAAATGGAGGCAGAGATGTCAAGTTCAGTCACCCATCAGACGTTTGCAAGCACAAGAGTCAGGTGCTTTTAGCAAAAGTGGCCTCAAAGTCCTCGTTACAACTATTATGAGATTTTTAGATTAAACACCTAAAGGTCCAGATAACATTTGCATCTTTTCTTGTGTCTGTCTTCGGGAGGAACAGGAAAGTGTGGAATGAGTAGCTGACTGCGTAACTGCTGCCAAGGGAAGGTTTGTTAATGTTTTTGTGCCATGGCATCCTATGGATAGCTCACAGAGTAGGCTCCAACTACAGAGAGAACACACATGAAGATGAGTAAAAGAGTATGCTCCGCAGAAGACTCATCCACGCAGGGAAGATAGAGAAGCTGAAACAAATTTAAAGTCACAAATAGAAGTTGTGGAAATCTGCCCACAGGTAAGCACACAGAGGTGGATGGGCAGTACTACAATTCACGAGTGAAGCTAACAGAATAAGATTAAAAATAACACTGCTGTATATGCTGTGATAACAAGTGAACTTAACATTCTAACAGCAGAGGTGTTCTGAAAATTTGGGAACAGGACCGATTCATTCAGTAAATGTTTGTGACTGGGGCTATTATGGGAAATGCTCAAGGAGATATAGCAAGAGGAGGTAAGTCAGTCTGTAGCCTCAAACCTTACAGTATCGTTCTTTTGGCATTTACAAGAAGCTCAGCACTGTGTGTTCAATAAATGAGCAAGCAAACAGATGATTCTAATGAGGAAAAAGTTAGCATCAAGTGAAACCGGGGCTGTTAACTGAATTCAGATCCTACATGAATGTTTTTTTTTTTTTTTAAATAGAGGGAATTTATTAATGCAGATATCATAGCAGTAGAACTAATAAGAATGGTGTCCAGTAACTGAAACACAGAAAGAGCTGAAGTTGTACATAAATATTAAGGAGAAAAACTTTTAAAAACTAACAGCCAATAAGAACATGTAGGCACATTACTTGGGATAGTGTTAACTAGTATTAACTGGTTGCATTGAGGAAGCATGTATTCATGCGTCCAACAACTACTTTGTCAAAGAACATGGTCTATCAAGAATTAACAAACATTGAAATAGAACTGAAGGCTAAAACAAAATAATATAGGAAAATAATGAGAGCCTTTATCCTGTTTTCAAGTTCATATACTTGGCCTAGATGAATTGTATTCCATGACACTGAAAGAATTTGTTTTACTGTCAAAGACCTAAAGTCACTAAGAAACATTGCCATGCAGAGATGACTGGAGGTGGACAAATACTCTGCCTTTTAAAAGCTGGATGAAGATTATAGACCTTGGCAGTTATCTCTAAAAATTCCTTAAGCAGGTTATGAAATAGATGTTTACGAACACTCAGGAAGGCAAATAGTGAGCCCAGGAAAGCAGTATGGGATCGATAGAGTGTGTCTTACCGAGTAGCATGGTTTCTTTTCTTGATGGGATTATGAGACCATGGATGAAAGGAATAGAGTAGTAGTTATATTGTACGCGCCTTTCAGCAAGCTTTTGTCATAAAGTGCATGTGAACAAAATGGAGATGTGTGCCTGGACTGTATAGTATTTCATGGCCAGTTGAAATGATTTTCATGTAAGAGAATAAACTGAGGTCAGCCTGGACAGAAATTTCTAGTGTTAGAGCCTTGCCCTTGCTCTTGAGCTTACCCAGTCAGATGTCCAGGTTTTTCATCAATAAATTTGCCAGTAACTCCTAACCTTAGATGAATAATTAATATTTTGGGGTGACAAAACTCAGTATTCAAAAAGATCTCAAAGTATTAGAGTGATAACCTGAAATCACAAAATAGAATTTGATAGAAATAAATATTATAGGGTAACCCACTTGAGCCACCTTCTGTCCCTCTCTTGGACAGAAGCTTTCTTTCCCTCAATAAATATATTCTGCTCTTAACCTCTGTTGTTTCTAAAATTTATTCTTCGATTTTAGAGAACACAAACTCATCCCAGGTATCGTTCAGGTTGGCAGTTTCTATTTTCCTGTATCATTTTGGAGGTCCCCACCAAGATCCTTGGATGGAGATTTAAAGCTATATGCCTACCCAAGATAAAAATGCCTGGTGAGATCCTTTAGATAGACCCTCTGGAGAGTATCTCTGACTGCCCTTGCCAATCAACAACTACGAACCCTTTCAGCCTGAAGAAGCCAAAGCGGTCATTGCCCATTATGCCTTCACAACAGTTTGGGTTACTTCTTCTGAGGGGGAAATGGTATAGACAGCTGAGTTAGATAAAAATATTATAGGAAGTCAGACAGGGCCAGGCCCTCAAGGAGTCAACATAGACAAGATATGTTGTGAATAGAGACATATTTGCTGTGGGCCAGACCTGAAGACAAAAGACTAAACAAATGCACCCACATACCTCTCTAGGTGTAAACATCAGGGATTGATATTCTAAATAGGTAACTATCACCTTAAAAAAGCCAGGAAGAATCATTAGCCCAACCCCCTACCAGAAAAGCCCCTCTTCTGTATTCATACCTCTTGCTACTTAACTCACTGCCCCATTTGATCCCAGTTTACTCAATTTTACCTAAACAATTATACTTGTAGTCTTACTGGCTGACCATAGTTTTGTCCCACCTCATGCCCACCGTGTACTTTCCCATTTTTCCTCTATCATGGACCCACCTCACCTCGTGGTTTTGCTCAATAAAGTCCCTGGAAAGGGCAAGGTCCTTGGCAGCCCACTCGGACCCCCTTCTGTCCCTTTCTTGGACAGAAGCTTTCTTTCCCTCAATAAATATATTCTGCTCTTAAAAAATAAATACTATAAACCAGAATTTATATATATATATTAGTAGCAGAAATACAGAGGGCAAGACTAGGCTTAAAGAAGGGGTACGTGAAGTTTTTTTAAATGTGGATTCAGGGTTTTACCTGACTACACATGTAATACATGTGCCAGAAGCCAGCAGTCTAGCTGTCCAAATGGAAAGCATCTGGATCAAAGAAGGTGCAGGTCCCCTGTTCCTGTGCTGGTCAGATCACATCTCGGGGGGCTGGGGATTTAGCTCAGCGGCAAAAGCGCCTGCCTGGCAAGCGCAAGGTCGTGAGTTCAGTTCCTGGTACTGGAGAAAAACCAAAAACCAAAAAAAAAAAAACAAACAAACAGATCACATCTCGGGGCTGGAAGGGTTCTGGACACTTGAAGAGAGGAGTACCAAAGCAACAGGCACTCAGGGTGGAGCCAGGATGCGGAATGGTATGTTTCTGCCTTTTATTCTTTTGTTATCTACGAAGTACCCAGTTTTGAGGTTGGCAGAATCAAGATTATATAGCTTGTAGAAGAGACATAAAAGGGAAATAATAGATGAATTTAGAAATGCAGCATGCTATCTTTTGGGAAAGATTTGACCAGGTATCTGTTGATCCTGTTCTACCCTGTGGAGTTCACAGATACAAGTCAAATCTCTCCCAAAAGACAGCACTTTGCATTTTTAAATTCAGCTGTTATTTCCTTTTTATGTCACTTCCACAACCTATGCATAGAACTAGGACAATGACTAAAACTCACAAGTTGGCAGGTTTGTATTGCCAGTATTTAAGAAGTATTTCTGAAGAGCTAAGATCATCCTTTTGAACAACTAAACAACTTCCCAAGCTAAACATCTTCCTGCCAGTGGGTGGCAGGACTAATAGAAAAGCCTGGACTGGTCATGGTGGCGCACGCCTATAATCCCAGCACTCAGGAGGCTGAGGCAGGAGGATCATTACGAGTTTGAGGGCAGTCTAGGCCACAAAGTGAGTTCAAGACCAACCTGAACTGCATAGCAAGACTTTGTCTCAAAAAGACAAAGATAAATAAATAAATAAATGAGAAAAGCCCAAGTTTCTGCCTTCAGAGGCCAGAGCCCTTGTCTGTGCCTTGATGTTACAGAGGGGCTTTCTGCTTGGGGAGGAGGTTAGCCCAGACAACCTCTAGCTTTCCTTCTAGTCTCAGGGTGTGTGTTACTCTTACTGTGAGATGCTCCCTAGTGGCTCTGTGTTTTCGTGTATGAAATTCATGCGGTTGGAAAAGACAGTCTCTGAGGTTTGACAGAGGAGTTCTTGAAGTTCTTTCCTTGATTGAGTCCTTGAATTTTTAATTCATAGTAATTGTACATCTGTGACTTATACATTACTAATCAAAACAAAAACTTCCTAGATATGAAAGTATGGATATGCAGATGCTTAAATTATGATGTTCATAAAGTCTTCTTTCAGTGGACTTGTGTCAGAGCCATGGATCCATGATTTAAAAGATGAAAGCAAAAGTCAAAGAAGAAATTATACACGCTTTGTATAATTTAGTTTCACAATAGTAGCTAGGGGAAGTAGCTGGAGTTTCTTGCCCTCAGAATTCATTTCCTCCTCATTCTTCTCCTGCACAGGGTAGGAAAACATGGTAACCTAGATACACAGTCAGAGGGCGGCAGTGTTGAACTTTCTCAGACACAGCTGAGTAACTTGGGGTAGCCTGGTCATGGGACCAAGAAGCCTAGAGCTGAGCTGACAGGGAGAACTGTCTATAAACACAAGAGAGGCCATGACAGAAAGACAGAAGCCTGGAAGAGGAACCAGAGAGAAGAGCAGCATCACTTTTATCACATGTGAAATTGGCAAAAATAGCTTATTTAATGGGAAGTGCCTTGAATCTACACTGTCCCTCCAAGATCTGCTTTCTTCCTCACTCTATAGACTGGGGCTACTGGATGTGCCAGTGTGGACCAATGTACGAGGACCAGCATGCAGAACATGGTGCTCATGGCATAAGCCATTGTAAACGAGTGCTAGGGTGGAGGGTGGGAGCAGGCAGTGTTTCCAGGAAGCTAAAAATGTGACTTAGACTCTTTCCTCCCTTCTGTCAGAATTCCTAGTCCTTTATATCAGGGTTTTTCAAACTTTCATTAAAACATTAATCCATAGTAAGAAATAAATTTTACATTGCAACCTATTAGGAGTGCTCATGCGTGCGCACGCGTGAACACACACAAATACACACACCCCTATCTGATATATACATATGTGTGACATAAAAATATCCCAAAACAGGTATTGTACTTTTATATTTTCTATTCTGCTCTATTTCTATTTAGATTTCTTAAAATAATGCCACAAACAGTACAACAGATTACATGAATTCTAGTGATATACAGCTCATAATTTGAAAAATACTGTGCTATGACTGCCCAAGTATAAAATGGGTGTAACACACTAGGTTGAAGGTGGTGATTCTCGGCTGGATCTGTTCATCCTCAGGGCACATGTGGCAGTGTCTAGAGTTAACTTTGATTGTCACCACCACCATCTACTGGGGCTAAGGAAGGAGTGTCTGGCTGTTTACACTGCACATACAGACCCACAACGGAGTCCGCACTGCCCCGGTCGCAAACCCTGCTCTGAGGGCAGCACAGTGAGTCAGCACTGCTACTGTAGTCTATTCGGAATGACAGAAGCTGTCTCTAAACAGAAGAAGGGGCTGCTAAAACCCAGCTCTACCCTGACCATCTTTTTCTTTGAAGTGTGTTCGGTACCTTAACATGGAGAGTATGAGCATAGTCACCCAGGGGTTGTCTCTGAGGTACAGCCCAAGGGACAAGTAGGCTGTAAGGAATGTTACCTTTTTTTTTTTTTTTT
>NW_004955412.1:31670271-31754761 GCF_000276665.1 Chinchilla lanigera | reverse complement strand
AAAGACTACTCTGGGCACTTATGCTAGAAGATTGTGATTGCTCTTACCATTTTACTGTCCTTCTCTTTGACTCTTCCCATGAAGCCATGCTGATTCAGGACCCTTTCTCACTCTCCTAGAAGAGAAGTGAAAGCAGTTCAGCTAAGTAGATTAGATATGGTCTCTGAAGTCTTCTCCCCTTACTCATGAGATTTGATTCTTCTATTTTGATGGGAAATGACCTTCTGCTAACCTTCAATTCCATCTTAAGCCATAGTATTAAACTGTCTCCTTTTTAACCACTGCTCCATTCCTCTCTCTGTAACTGTTTCAGACCAGCTCCCTTGATCATGGAGCAGCATGCACCCCTGGTGTGGTGCCAGGCACCTCCGTCCATCTCCTCCCTTCTTCCATGCCTGGCATGGGAAAAGCTTCTAAATGTCTCAGTGTCAGTCTCTTGTTTCATCATGTTGTTGACTATTTCTGGGCCCCCTCGTATGGCTTTTATGTACTCTGAATCATTCAGAGATGGCTTGACAGAATAGACCTCCTTTGGGTTCTTTTCCTTTTTTGGGGAGAGGTAGGGGACAAAGGTAGAATGATAGAAGCAAGGATCCCTAAACCAAATATCTGAACTGAAATAGTAATGGAAAATAAAGCCAATGTTATTTTGAGGCTATTCTCTGCCATATTTATTTTAGCATATTTACCTCATGTGTTTTGTATTACATAAATAATAACATTTGTACTTAGTTAATAGTTTATTATAAGTAATTTATAGTAAGTAGTAAGAGAACGAGTGTGTGTGTCCTCTTTGACACTTTAGATTTTTTTAGCCAAAGAGTGAATGGCACCAACTGATTACCACTTAATGCTATGAACAGTAAAACGGTGATATACAGTGATATATAGCTCACAATTTTAAAAATAGTACAGGGCCAGGGATATAGCTCAGTGGCACAGCGCCTGCCTGGCAAGCACAAGGTCCTTAGTTCAATTCCCGGTACCAAAAAAAAAAAAAAAAAAGTACAGAAAGTGATGCTACGTCAGTTCCATCTCTTTTGTTTTCAAAGAGCCGTAGGACACAGATGGCTTATAACCTTCTCACTCCTGTGTTAAAAGTAGAAAGACAACATGTGGGATAGAAAGGATGGGTGCTCACAGGGAAGGTCACAGGGCCAGTGTCTCTTTTACTCCCCTGCACCTGAGCTCTTTGTCCTCCCTGTTCTCACTCAGTCTCTGCATAAATAGAGTAGGACCAAGGGAGTTGATAAGTAAAGAAATGGTGGTGGTGGTGTGGATAGAGCTTCACTGTGGGAAAGAGCAGTTGACCAAACCCTGTGGAGAGGAGAGGTGAGCTCCTTGGGTGAAGAAATTCCCGCCAATCACTGTTATCAAGAACCCGTGGGCATTTGGTTCTGCCTAGGAGTCAGGCAAGGCAAATTATACCGGACCCCAAATATGGCCATTTACAGTCTAAAAAGTCACAGTGTATAATGTTAAAGTTTTTCTTAGAAACCGGACAATAGCTCACAGATTTTAACAAGTGTACTACAGGACGAGCAAGGCGTTGGGGCAGGGGCTTGTGCAGTGGTCTTCTTGGTCTGAGTTTTGTCATTTCCCCTCTGTAGACTGAAGTATGTGTCATTTCGATGAACTCTCGGGAGTTCTGTGCACAAGAGAGCTGTGTTACACTGAACCTTCCACACGGGCTGCCTGGGGTTGGGGAGTGAGATGGGCTGAACCCAGATGTCTAGAGAATAGCCTTCATTTTCTGAGGAGGCGGGTAGGAAGAACCTGCAAAAGAGGAGAATGCTGCAAAGCTTCAGATTGCATGTGGTGCAACCTGTAGGGCTGGAAAATGACAAGGAAAGCTGACACCACGGCTTGTGTGAGTGGAAGCCACATTCTAACCTCGCTCCTCTTTGTAGGCCCAAAGCTTATTTTCTTTCTTTCTTTCCCTGTTAACACATGTCTTGTTTCATACATCCCCAGGTCTGACAGCCTTCTGTGGACCAGCTCTGGGTCTCAGAGTTATAGGGCTTCACGGTATCTTTTTGCATTTATAGTTGATGTCTTATTTGCAGGTTTTGGTCCTGTCAGTCAGCTCTCCTGATGAGCTCCCACAAACTTACTTCGCTCACTGAATCATTCTGACCAGCCAGTGGTTAATTTTCCTTTTGCAGACTTCAATTCATCCTCCCAGGGTTCCCACTTAGATGTTGTAGTCTTACCAACTTATATACATTCATATGTTGTCACATAAAATTTTTGGCATCCATCATATGTGTATGAGTGCTAACTCACTTTGGTAGAGAGCAGTGGATATTCTTGCCATAATGCAGTGGACGAGTTTAATGCTAATGCCAAAGAAATCAGCTTCAGTCTTACAAGACATACCCAGAAGGGGACTGAGGTACCTAGATTGGCTGTAGCATAATGATGAGTCCAGGAAGAATTGGGTGTGTGCTGATAGCTTGGAGGAGGAGTTTGAGTCACAGGTATTCTTGACTCCAGAGGACAGAAATAAGGGCAGAGTGGCTTTTTCTGTGCATTGTATGAATGAGAAGCTGGGCTAGAACTAATTCTAGCTGAGTATGTCTAGTTCTAGGGTTCTTCAGGGTCTTTAAAGATTTCATTTAGAAGACTTTACCCCTCCCCCTCAAGTCTCTTAGATGAGAGCCTCATACACATTGTTCAGCTCAGCAAAAACACAGACGTATACGTGGGCTGAGGTGAAGAAGGGAGCCGTGGGTCACTTGATCCCCTGCAGAGAACCTGACCACAGCCGCCTCCCTTTGGTGACCCTCTTCTATAAACAGGAACAGGAATTAATACCACTGGATCCCTCTCATCAGGTGGCTTAGGCTCGCTGAATGAAAAGCCCTGTGAAAAGGAGATGCGGCCCTAATAATAACAGACAAGATCGTGAGGGCTATTTCGGGCAAGAGCAGCTTTGTGCCGCTCTTGATCTCCATCGAGGTCTGCCATTCTTGCCCTGCTATTACCTTTCAGATATGCTATTCTTAGAATCATTTGTGAGCTCTGGGCTTGGGGGATTGTAACCCCCAGGACTGGAATGCCCAGCTTGAGTGGAATGCAGACTGTCTGGCATAGTGGCGGTTAAATAAAGTTTGCCTTGGCAGCCCCCTCTGCTCTTTGATGAGCGACCAGTAATTTGGATGTAGGAGCAGCGGCATGAGCGGCCATGTGTTGTGGTCCCAAACAGTCTTCTGGACATGAGCAGAAGTAGCTGAGGGTCCATTCATGACTGGTATAGGCATGCCAGTCTCAGATACAGTACATGTGAGAGACCTCGACCGTCACCTCAGTTGGCTACCACGTCACTCTGGAAAATGCTGAGACAAAGAAAGAGTAATGCAGAAACACCTTCCAAGTTTGAGATATCTGCCTTTCAGAGTTACTGACTAATGTTTGACGGTAAAACAGAAGGAAGTAGTTATTATAATGAAACAGTTGTTAGCAGTCAGCAAACATTTCTTGAGCACTGACACACTTCGGTAAATTTTTAATAGAATCATGGCTCGGGACTCTTGTGGCACTTACAATTCGGTTGAAAGCTCTATGCACATGAGAAAATAATTGATATTCCAGAGTGAAATACTGTCTTCAAACCTATGCTCCAATGCTAAGTGCCAAAGGAGGTGTGGGCAGAAGGAGAGTACTTCTGGCTGGTCCGGTCTGTTAGGGTTTGTGGAGGAGGTGGAGTTAACACAAGACTTCAGTTCCAGGAGAGAAGAGGGCCTCATCAGCAAGGCAGATCACAGGGACTGGAAGGGCTGTGGAGGCCATTGTACAGCAGAACAGCAAGGGAGAGGGGTGAGGACTTCTTGTGTTGAAAACACAAACCCTGGGCCTGGGATATAGCTCAGTGGCACAGCACCTGCCTGGCAATTGCGAGGTCCTGAGTTTGATTCCCGGACAAAAAAATAAAATAAAATAAAAACACCAACCCTTATTCTGCAGGTTGGGATACAGGACACTGAGGGAGTTAAGATACTCCCACTGGCAGAGAGCTAGAAAGGCCTGGTGCAGCCCTTCCCTGGGACTGAGGCCACTCAACACCCCATTTTGCAAACCCTGACTACCATTTGTGGCTCACTGTGGACACTCAGCAAATTAACACTGTTACTGTCACTCGCCTTCACATTCCGTGAGCCTAGCTGTTACACTGGCTTGGTTTCTGCTGTGAGTGGTGGTGCTCACTTCAATTTGCCCTGTTCTGATTGCTCACGTGATCCATGCTTAGCCCATTAAGGTAGGGCTTCTCTAAGAAAACACCATAGGGCTAGGGATTTAAGCTCAGTGGCACAGCACCTGCCTGGCAAGCGGGAGGTCATGAGTATGATTCCCAGTACTGGAAAAAATAAGAAGAAGAAGAAGAAGAAAACACCATAGACTGGTGGTCGAAAGACAGAAATGTCCTTCTCACAGTTCTGAAGGCTTCGAAGTCCAAAATCCAAGCTCTGGCAGATTCAGTGTGTGGTGAGGGCTGTTTCCTTGCTCCTCAGTGCCATCCTCTCTCTTTGTCTGCACATGGTTAGAATGGGTGAGAGCTCTGCCTTGGGTCTCTTTTATAAGGGCGCTCACTTGCTTTCTCAGGGGCTCTGCCCCTCAGGAGTCTGCACCTCGTAATGCCATCACCTTGAGCGCTCAGATTCCAACCTCTGAACCTATGGGGGAGACACAGTTGTGCAGTCCATTACCTTGCTGCACCGTTTCCTTCAGGTTTATCTGAGCCATCTTTTCTCTTCTACTATAGGTGGCTAGAGGTGCAGGTGGATAATCTGACTTGTCCATGGCACTGGGTGCAGTACCTCCGACTTCTTCAGGAGTCCGTCTGGCCCGGTGGAGTTTTGCCTAAGTTTCCACGCCCTGTAAGGACTCAGGAGCAGAGGATGGCTACTGAGAAACAGGCTTTGCAGAGCCTCATGGGAGTCCTGCCAGGTAACTGGACCAGTGAGACTGAATATACTGATAGCTCTTTGCTCCTGTCCTGTTGTGCCACTATCGTCCATACCCTTCCCCATTTTTGAAAGGGCCTAGAATGACTAGGCTCACAAACCAGACTGATAAGAAAATGGCCATGGCTACAGTTCTTCTATTCCTGACTCAGAGATGACAAGGGAATGAAGTGGATCGCTTTGGCTACCCTCTTCCTCAATAGTAGGGCAGAATCCTGTATGTATTTGGCATAAAAAAAAAACTCGTGAGCAGATCTCAGGAAGCAATACCTACAGGTGCAGATCTCAGAGCCATTCTTAGCAACTGAAGGCTCTGAGTTATTGGACAGCTTGTGGTGTTTGAGGACCAGGGAAGAACCTGATGCATTCTGCACAAGCTCAGACTTGATGAATTAGAGACATAACTGGAAACTCTTTCTTCCTTTGTATTGTTTTCAAGAGCGGGAAAGGCAGTGGTAGCCAGGGCACAGTAGTGAACTCAGCGCTAGACCATGGGCATCATTTACCCCTATTAAACCCCTTTGCTCCAACCTAAGCTGTCACCTCAGAAGTGGTACCTGCACTTTGGTGGCAGCTTACAAAATTATCTGTTGTGACCCATTCTTATTTAGGTATCTAACTTAAGGAAACGTATTTCTCTTGGCTTTTCTCTATGGTATGTGATTTTAGTTTGGTATGTGGTTTGGACATGTGCCAGAAATGCCCAACCTGTGTAAGATGGCAGAGACCCTGGGGGGACAACCTCCTTCGTCTCTTAAGGCTTCAGCAGTAATACAGAAATCCTCTATTTTTCTCTCATCAGAATTTTTAGTAGAAGTCCTAGGAGTGGACAAATGCCGGCTGAGCTGGGGGCTCGTCTTGGAGTCCCTACAGCAACCCCTCATCAACAGGTAGGCTGAAGCGCACGTACCTGACACCAGCTGCAGTACAGCTGTCTGAGGTATGTGGGGTTTCTGCATGAAAACCCGCATTCAGAAGGATGGGATCACAGGCTTGGCTTGCCTTGTTCTGGACCCTTGCCCACAGCAATTAATGTCTGGGTTCCACACACACTGAGTGAACTCCACTGTTCAAGCTTCAGAGCAGGTTGTTTTAAGTAGGAAGCTACCATCGGGCCAGCCACCATTTGTATTTGGGAGAACTCCATGCAGGCCTCACATGAGCTACTAAAAATGCCTCTTGGGCTTGTACATTGTGCCTGTTGGTTGTTTCTTTCCAACACCAGCCAGCCTGTGTTAACACTGTGAGAGCACACCCAGGCCTGTACTTGCCTCACAAGGATTTTTCAACGTAAATTCCTGGCCTCACAGCAAAGCTGTGACTAGTGCTGGAATCAGGAGTTGTCTTTGCTTACTATGAAATGGACAAGATGGTAAGGTTGGACTCTAATAAAGGGTCCAGAAAGGATGGAAGAAGACTGCAAGAATAATTCAGAAGAGCGAGGCTCCATCCCTTAGATGGAAATGCTTTTGGAAAGTCTCAGGTACTCCTGCACCGCTCTCTCAAATCCGACCCCAAAGTGGCGTGTGTCTGTGACTCCCACTCCTGGCTTTGCCTCAGTGCTGTGAGCAAGCCTGCTGGAAAGCAGCATTGCTCAGTGATCCACATCACAGGGCTCTCCTGTCACAACTCTTCAGGCAAGTGCCAACGCACTAACACAGCTATGTAAAAAGAAGTGGAATTTTGTAAAACTCTAGTTTCAAGTATTACTCTTACTGTCAGTAGTTCTGCATGGATTTCATGGCAGTTTGTTCATCAAACTGTTGCTGCCAGGCTATAAGTACTGATGTGGGAGAAAGAGAAAACACACGCCATACCCAGGATCCTGTGCTTATGACTGAGCCAGGCCTCCTCTGAGTTGTTTATCTGTTTATTTCAGACATTTAGTTTTCTGCCTTGGCGACATCATTCTGGAGTTCCTGGGTCTCTGTACCTCGACTGAAGACCCTGCCTCAAGCACTACTGCCTCGGAGTCCCCAGGCATCCCCAAGAGGAAGGGTGTCGCCTCTTAGTGGAGTTACTGGAACTTTCTCCTAAGGTCAGCTCCAGTGTCCGGCAGGACACCTGTGCCCTGGGGCCTGGGCTGTGGCTCCGGCTGTGCTTCGGTGACTCAGTTCTCCTTCCAGTTCTGCTCCAGGTGTTGCAGGGGACAAGGGGACCTATATATATCAGTTGCATGCATATTATCCATTCCCATAGCCTCTTGAAGGTTGTTGCTAGTAGTTAAATCCTGTTTGCTTTGCAGAAGGAAGCAGTGAAATAAAAGAATGAGGCCCTTCTCTTTTTGCCTTCCTCAGATTATTTACCACAAGCCTAGCCCTGTGCATGTGTGTGCCTAACTCACCAATACACAAGCTCTGGATAGAGCAGGGGGAAAAAACCATAGCCAGGTTTCCTTGGGGGAAGAAATAATCTTTTGAGCTCTCTGTTCCCACCTGGAAACTGAAAATTCATTCAGGGCCAACCCTGAAAGTGAGACTCCATATCCTACCTAGTTTTCCTACAATTCTAGAAGATGGAAGAAAAATAAGGTATCAAGGGACATCTCACTCCTTGGCTGTTTTTCAGCCTAGCGGCTTTATGGAGGATATCATGAAGGCAACTTCCCTGATAGGCTACCCTTTTCCTGCCCAGAGGGCTTCAGAGCAGACTGCCAGGGCTTCTGTAACTCTGTCCTACCCTACACGCCCTTTCCTGAAAGGGAGTTACACCACAGATTGTATGAGCTTTCCTCCCAGGCCCCTGCTCAGGAGCCCTTGAGCGTGGGGATTTGTGACCTTCCCTCTGTCCTCAGCAAAATCCCATGGCAAGTTATATCTTCAGCATTAGTATTTCCAGAGAGAAGGGAAAACTCAGGCTTCGTGGATGAGAATGCCCAGAGAATAGAAAGCTGGGGACGTAGGAGCCCCCTTCGCAAGTCTTTGGCAGGAAACTTATCCTGAGCGAATAATATTAGCAGATGTACAGAGAATAGCTTTTCTTCTTGCTCCTTAGCCAGAGGTGCTCTGTCAGACTGCATCGTCCCCTAGAAAGGCGGAGCAGTGCGGAGGAATGGCTGATGGAAAAGGAGGCAGGCACAGAGTCCCGGGGGCAATGCTGCCCTCTAAATGCATGTGAGTGCCTGGCAAGAGAGCTTGTCTGTGTCACTGGGACATACATCATGGCTGTCCTTCAGCCTGGCTTTGCGAACTGTGAGCTCCTCCCAACTGTGGAGGTTTTCTGATGAAAACAGGCTGAGCCCTCAAGGACCGGTTCAGTGCTCGTTTAGACTCTGGAGTAAGTGATAAGCACACAATTTAAATTGCTCATAGAAGAAAGTTGTAAAATTGTGACACTTTCCCTCCTGTACTCCAAACCTTTAACCATATATCACATCCTGAAGTAACTGTGAGGCTGAGGTGTACTGTTCTTGCCGCAAAGCAAGAGGATGAGTGAGATGATGTCTCATGACCCCTCTGGGCTTAAAAACTGATTGTGATGGTGACGCGATGGCTCTGAAGTTCTTAAAACATCTGCCACCCTAGATGCTCACAGGCAGGGATACTGAGCATCTGCGCCTTGGGCGGAGCATACAGCGCTGTGGAGCTGTAGGGCTCCAGCCTGACCCTCTGCAGCTGCTGCAGTGCAGGCTGTTCTGTTCTAGATGGGAGAAGGGAGACGGTGAGCAGCCAGTTTCTGCTGCCCTCGGCCCCCGCACTTGCCCCTCCTGTAGCTTGCCACTACTTTGTTTGAATCTGCTGTCAGTTGTGGCTCAAGTGTGGCACAAATTCAGGGGGTCAGTGAGCTAACACACCCTAAATTACCTGTGGCAGAGAATACTAAGGAATCTCTGGACATTTCCAGCCCACAGAACTTCCTCATACCTCGCGTTATATAAGAAGCCCCAGGGCTGGGGATACAGGTCAGCAGCATAGCGCCTGCCTAGCAAGTGCAAGGTCCTGAGTTCGATTTCTAGTAACCCTCCCTCCCAAAAAAGAAGCTCCACCTCTCCTTTGCCTGTCCCCAAAAGATAAGCTGTCCTCAGACCCTCCTTCAACCCAGGAGGGAAGGAGTGGGTATCCCCAGCGATATAATCGGCGCCCATCTGGGTGTGAAGGTAACCTTCACACGTGGATGGCAGGTCCAAACAGAGAGAGCAGTGTTGGATGGAGCCAGGGGGTCATGAAGAGGCTCCCAGCCTGGTGCAGAGCACTAACCCAGAACTCGTCCTTTTTTTTTTTTTTCAACTGTGACTAAGTTTTATTCACCTGTCAGAATGTTAATATTTGAAATAAGATGAAAGCCTTTTCTCTCCTCTGATACCTCTATTAATAAAAAAAAAAGAAGAGAGAAATACTGTGTTCTTTTCTGTCAGATTGTAAATGTGATCCTTACCATTGCTTCTTTGAATTCAAGAAAGCTGTACTTCATCGTCACAGGTACTTCATCGTCATACTTCATCGTCACATTTTTATTTTCATATTTATAGATGAGGCTTCACAAAACCTAAATATACTCGAGAATCTGGGCAGAGCAGCGTGTAGATGCTCAGATTGTGTTCATTTTAACATGAATACAAGTGACCCCAACTTCCCATTTTGAAATTTCAAGTCATTGTAAAGAAACATATGCAGTGAGATCTACCCTCTTAGCAAATTGTGTAGTACATTGTTGCTAACTGTAAACGGCACCGTTGTCTATCAGATCTCTAGCGATTCGTCATCTTGTATAGCTAAAGTTCATGCCCATGGAATATAGCAGTTTCCGTCTCTCTCTCCTGCGCTTGCTAGACGGAGGTGTTAGATTAAAGATCCAGCATTCTATTTTTGGCTTGAATGAATTTATGTGACTGCATATAAGCAGGATTACACAGTGTTTGTTGTTCGCTTCACTTCGCGTATTTTCCTCCAGGGTCATCCATATTGTATAGATAGGCCACACTTTCTTCACCCATTCACCCACTGACAGACCATTAGGTTGCTCTCACAGCTTGATTGCTGTTGCCTAGCCCCATTTTATAGGTGGAAAATGAGGCACAGAGAGGTTGTTACTTAAGTTATTTCCAAGGAAATGGTAGAGCCTACATACATATCTTGTCCACTGAGAAACCTATGCTAAGCAAAATATGATGAGGTTCTCACTCTTAAAGAGTCTGTGCTGTAGACTTTTTCTCTAAGGAGCCAGGGAGAACTATTTCAGGCTCTGTGGCTATAATCTCTATTATCCCTTATCAGCTCTTCCACTGTAGTGTGAAAACACCCATCCACAAGTCATGCATATGTGTGACTGTCCCAGTAAAACTTGATTTAGAAAATTAGGCCACTGACCAGACCAGGGAGTTGTAGGTCACCAGTGAGTGAATTAGAATATTGTTTACCAAGCTGTAATGCACCTGTGATTCACTTGGGATCTTGTAAAAATGCAAGTTTGGATTCAGAAGTCTGGGACAAGGCCTAGTAAAACTCACGTGCTGTCCAAACATTCCTCATTGAACAACTGAGTTACCGTTCCTGTGACTAGGTCATTAAATGAATTGGTCACTAAATGAGGAATTACATATACTATGTACCTTATAATATTTAGAACAAAGAAATGGTCAAAGAAAAGTCCAACTTGATGACTTTGCTTTTATTTGCATACTTAGATGCAGTACTATAATGTATAACAACATAAAACTACAGTGCAAAGTACAGTACTGTATAAACAAGGTATACTGTACAAAAGACAGATTGAGGCTCCATAAAGAAGATATGCAGTACTGTACCAAAAAAAAGAGGGGCATAAGTTTGAGTGGCGGCCATAAGTCCAAATAACGGGTCTTGGTCCTAAGTCCAAATAGCTGTTAAACAGGTAATTCATTAAGCGAGGAATAGTTCTATAAAAATGTGGGTGACATGATTGTGCCATGCCTCTGTTTTGGAGGAAGCAATGGACATGCCTTCTTTTAGGAGCCCGTTGGGCCAAGCCACCCTGGCAGACCTCAGTTCCACAGCACCCTCAGCACCTGCTGCTCGGCCTTTTTCATCAGAGAAGGATGTGTTTTCCCAGGATGAAGAGAGGTTGCTTAGCTCATACTCCTGGTTGGGAAAGGGATGGAACCAGGGAAGGAACAGTAGTGGGGAGGAGGAAAACCATGATGTGTTTGTGTTGAACGTCCAACTGGGAAAGCTCCGCCATAGCTTGGCACCTGTTTCCTTTCCACCAGAAGTGCCAGAAATCACAGGTCACTTGCCACTCACACTGCCTCTGTGCACGAGAGGATGAAACGTGGAGCTGCCTATCGCCGTTGCTCCTACGTGAGAAGAGACACTGCTACAGATGAGTGGGATTTCTCAGGAGAGAGACAGTGAGGGAGACCCTGCCTGGCTGTGATTTCCACATGCTGCCCCTTACCTGATATTTCCTGTTACTCAGAGACAACACTGGCTGCTTTAAAAAGAAATGTAAACCCAGAAGAATGTCAAGCATGACAGCAGCAACTGAAGCAGACCTGTGCTGAAGCGGTGGAGAGATCGATAGTGGGCGCGACAGTGGTCTTGGCAGACGCACCGAGCTGTTTGCAGACTTGCTGAGGTTTCTTGCTGCCTCCCCATCACTTCTCACCCATCCTGGTCTGAAGTCCATTTTAACTGCTTTCCTGGAGGCCGGAGCAAGCAGGGAACAGGATACAGAGGACTCCTCAGCTTTGATGTTTATTCACTAAGACAACACGATCAGATTTGTCCACACGTTTTCCTCTTGAGCCTTCACCTGCAAGCACTTTCATGGCGTCACACCAGTTCAGGGATGTGGAAGGAAGCTATAAGAAACAGTACCAAAATACATACAGAAAAAGCATTTCCTGAAGCGACATTATCTACTCTTTCTAACCCAGAGAGATCACTTGTCTGAGAAATCCCAGTCAGTGTTTGGGAAATGCAAGCTAATTGTGGTCTGAAAGCATTAATAATGATCAAGAAGGTAAATGTGTGTAGTTTATAAGTAAATAATCCACACTGTGGCTTTTTGCTTCCTTTTATGTTCCATGTCACAGCTTCACCCAGTTCTTACAAGCAAAAGAGTGTTGGCTGTGGTTACGTCTAGGAACTTAAATTTACTCATGACCAAGCTACACGAAAGCATTACCCACTGCAGACAGAGACTGTAACATGTCCACAGAAGCTGGGATTCATCTGTTCTGTCCTGAGTCGAGGTGGATTTGGTGAACTGTCAGCCGAAGTCAGTAATGATGAACCTGTTAGAGGTTTCAGTGATGACAAACCCCCTGCTGCAGCACTTGTGCCATAGGTTCAACACCACTGGCCTAGGTGATCAGCGCTTGCTAGGCCCCTCCTGAAGACTCGTCCTGCTCCAGTAGCTATCAAAGGGATGAACCCTGAATGTGTGAATGAAATGCTTATGTTTCAGAGAGAAAGCAGATCTTACATTAAGAGAGAAAAAACCTTTTAGAGTTCACATCCTTTACAAATGCTGGTCCTATGGAGTCAAATTTCAGTAGTGGTAGTAGGCCAGTCCCGTTACAGCTTCATATGATTGTGTTCAAAGTTTGCCTTCTATTACCGAGGAATACAAATGGTACAAGGACAGTGAAGGCATCTTTCATTATAGCCTCAAGAGTTTCTGGGAGAGTCCCATGAGCATGGCTGGCAGGGGGGCTTTTTCTTGGAAACAGAAGCTGTTATGGAGACAGTTGAGGTAGAATGTTAACTGAGAAAGTTTTATAGAAATCTAGGGGTGTGCATTCTGTCTCCAGTCATCGTGCCTTTTCCTGCCTCTGACCTTTGGCCTGTGGGCCTATTTCCACCAGGTGGGTTGCCTTCCTTCCTCCTGCTGAGCAGGTGGGCTGCTTTTACCTGTACAGATCATACCTTCTCCAGGAAGCACTATGTGCTCTCATAGGCAAAACTCTCCCTCCTCCCTCTGAGTTACTTACAGTAGCTGTCAGATCTCGTGCATATATGTGAGGTTTTCCATAAGAGGTTATAATTCTTTCTTGCAACAGACATCCTATATGTCTTTCATTCCCAGTATATCCCTGTGCCTCCTTATCCTTTTTCTATGTATATACCTAATCAACAACAAATGCAAAATAAATACTAAATTTTGCTCCATTAAAGAAAAGATCATGCTTACTAACTTTAAGGGGTAACATGAATAAATTTAATGAAAATACACTGGGGACAGAAGATGGGGACAAGGCCAAGAGAAGAGCAAATATTCATCTGTAGGACTTTATGTCTTTATTTAGCAGCAAATATCAAATGAAAAAGTTTGTTCTTTTATTTTCTATGCCAGAACCCATATGGTTTAACAGTATCATTTGTAGTCTAAGTATGTGGGCCATACGGTTCAAAAACTAAGCTGTTTAAACCAAATGGGTCTTGAATTGAAAATGGCTTTTAAAATCAGTCATAAAGATAACCCAACATCCCTGTGGATTCCAAGCCCCTCCCCCATTGTAGCTACTTTTCATCTCATTGAAATCAAGAAAAACATTCTCAACTCCTCCCTGCCACAGCCACAAATCTTTAAGGGATTGATTACCATAAAGGGGAAATAAAAGACAACTTTCCCTTCCATCCCCTATCCAAATTCTTTAAAGTTATCCTTAAGTTCCTCTGGACTAAGGTTTATTTCACACCTTCTCTTTTTTTTTTTTTTTTTTTTCTGGTACCAGGAATCGAACTCATGACGTTGCACTTGCCAGGCAGGCACTGTGCCACTGAGCTAAATCCCCAGCCCCCTATCTCACACCTTTTCACTTGGCTTACCTAAGCTATGTCTAAGGTGCCCAAGAAACACTTAAAGTGAAAAGCTGAAGTGATGAGTTTGAAGAAAAGCAACTGCTCACTCAGATAGGATATCTCCTGTCTTCTCCCTACCTAGTGCTGCTCTTTGCCCAGACCCAACAGAGCAAAAGAAGGCAGCTGCCATAAGCGTGAAAACTGAGTGATCCAACACACCAGACCAGTGTGGGGATGGAATCACCTGTTCTGAACTGGAAGAAGGAGCTTCCAGGCCAAAATGAGAAAGGGAAGAGCAGGTGGAGGAGCATGGGAGGAGGAAGTTTAGCTTGAGAATCAAACCAACAGTGCATTGCATGAAAAGGAGGAATCTCTGGGCAGCTCAGTCATGTATCTGTTTACAGTAAGGATTGCGTCTGCAAGGGAACGAAGTCTGTTCCTCGCGCCAGTGCACATGTGCATAGCACATGAGGTGGAACCGTCTCTGCAGCCAAGCGTGGCTCTGTATCCACCCTGGGGCAGGCTGGTCAGTCTCCAGTGTAAACCTTGGAACTAACCACTTATTCCAGTGGAGAGCACTGGACAATTAATACCAGATCTGTCTCCAACAGCTTTGTACATCTTGCCTAAGGGTGAGGGAGGACCCAAGAAGTTTCCCTTTCAGTGGATCTGTTTCAATGAAGTAGAGAAATCTGTGCTTCTAATGTTTGAAACTGAGACTGTCCCCCTGTGCAGGTGTGCGCCCTGCACCAGTGTGACCTCACAAGGGGCATTTGGTATTTACAAGGCAGGAGCCGGCCTGGACAGCCCAGGGGAGTAAGCATGCACATGTCCATACAGCAATAGTTCTGCAGTCTCCCTGCTTGCATGAGCTGGATGATAGCAACCAGGACTGAGGCAAGAGCCTGTGTTTCAGCGAGTACCACGTCCTGAGCTTTGGGAGGAGAAGATGCCTGCTTTTTGGGGGTGGAACAACCCGAGTTAAGGTTTCTCTGGACTTTCTCCAAGTGATAGAAATTTTTCAGATCTACTTTCTCTCACAGTAAGCAGCCTTGCACCAATAGCTCCCCTCACCCAATTGCTTCTCTCCCTTCATTTCTGAAACCCTTTTATTAAATACAAAGTAAACAGCAACAGGAAAATATTCCTTAAATAAACTCTCCGTATCCTTGTCATCTCTCCTTTTCTCCTGTAGCCCCCAAATGACTTTTTCTTTATCCATAGTTTTTTCTCAGCTTATCAGCCTTCAGGGGTAACTTGGAGAACCCCCTCATCTAACTGTTTGGTAACTGTTAGGTTTATATCTAAATGTTCCCCTAAAGCCTCGGGCAGGACCTCAAGGAAGGTAATTGCTTTGCTGTTAGGAGTAAGGCCTGGTTGGAAGAAGTAGACCATGGTAGGTAGGCATGACCCAAGAAGGTTGTATCTCTGTTCCTGCTCCTCCTGTGACCCTCTGCTTCCTGATCACCATACTGTGAGCAGCTCTCTCCCACCAGGCCCTCTCTCGCACCATCTGCCTTGGAGCCAGCCGACTATGGGCTGAAACAGGAGACAAAACAGACCTCTCCATTTTAAGTTGTGGTGTTGTGTGTTGTGTCTTGGTAAGGAAGAAAGTAACTAAAACAGTAGTTAAATTAATAGGTACGTGAACTTAAGGTTATACATAAGCCGTAAGTGTATTTCTTGCACTTAATTCCACTTTTGCTCTTTTATAGGGAAGGTCAGCCCATTATTTTCATCCATGAAATTGGAATCACCACCAAGCCCAAAGTTACACATTTTGGTAAATTCTTCATATGCTGGGCACTGTTCACACCACTAGAAATTCAGCCACGTGATTGTCTTCTAAGCTGAGATTCTAAGGATTGGAGTTTGGTGACTTGATGAGCTTTCTATGAAAACTCTCTTGAAAAAAGAGTTCACATATAGACTCTAGAAACTCCAAGAAAGCTGCTTCACCCCAAATCACTTCTCGAGGTTCAGCCTACTAGAGAAACTTTCCTAAGACTGATTTTAAAATGCTGAACAATTAGTGCTCTCATGCAGAAAATGACAAATGCCATGTAAAAGCAAAGGAATTTCTGTTAATTCCATCTCCTTATAGTTCTGCTTTAGTAATTTTTTTTGAGACAGGGTCTCCCTATGTAGTTCAGACTGAGCTTATACTCAGTATGTAGCCCAGGGTGACCTCTAACTCATGGCAACCCTCCTGCTTCAGCCTCCTCAGCACTGAGATTACAGGTGTGTGCTCCCACACCTGGCCTGTATGCTTATAATTATATATGTATTCTATCTACTTGCATTGAAGTACCTTTTGAAAAATGATTGATTTTTGTTTATTTGGTGGAGTTACATCTCTGGCCTTTTTTTTTTTTTTTTTTTTTTTTTTTTTTTGAGCTAAGTTACTATGTTACCCAGGCTGGGTTTGAACTTTCGATCCTCCTGTGTCAGCCTCCCAAAGTGTGAAAAATGAAATTTACCTGGAAGTTTCGCTTAAATTGGCTGACTTATTGAGCTCCAGGTGCTTGAAACATCCATAGCTGCTCTCATGACCAGGAAGGAGCATAGGGGCAGTCACATTTCCATCTCGCCTACCTTGGGGCTTCCCTCTGACCTGCCCCTGGAGCATATAGGTACTGAGTTGCTATCTAACCTTAGGTTTTAACTAGGTTCTGTCTCCCCTAGTAGGTTGTGGACAGTCCTTGAGACAGACCGTCTTGTTCACTGCAGTTTTTTCGGCGTTTAGTCTAACACAAGAGCCACTGTTCTCCTTTTGCGTTCTCTCGCCCTACCAATTGTCAGGCTCCTTGGGGAATCCCTCCACCCTCTCCATAGGCAGACAGGTGATGCCTGTGACAGACTTTGCCCATGCACAGTTGCTTAATCCATGAATGAAGTTGACGGCCTTATGACAGCAACATTTTCTTTCCTTCTGGTGAGCTTGGATCCTCATCACCATCTGGCAGTTTTCTTCCACCTTCCTTTAGACAATGGAGCCCACACCCTTCACAGCCCTGCAGAGTCTAAGTCAGAGGCCCCAAGAACAGCCAGCTGTGAGCCGGCAAAGAGGAGCCTGGGGCTGTCGTCTCCCCTGGACATCCTTTCTGCTGTGAATACGGCGGGGGGGGGGGGGGGGGGAGCGGGGGGCACACCTACCTTCCACCTGAGAAGAAGGGCTCCTGAGTGAGTGTCACTGCTGCAGTTGTCTCCACCTCTAACTTGTCTCCAACTTGCCAAGCTGTGGGGCTGTTGCCATGGTAACCAGAAAGCTTCCCAGCTAATGCCTCTAATAACTTGGGGGTGTCCCAGAAGCAGACCCCAGGTCGGCAGTTCTTAACTCAAGCTGTAGCCTCTCAGCTCCTGGAATAAAAGGGCCTCTCCATTGCTGCAGGAGAAATCAGCTGCAATTCTGGGCTCAGAAAGGGTGGTGGTTTTTTCCCACTAATAGGCAGACTCTGCAACCCTCAACCCCATCCCCTGGGGGAAGGGCTTTTTCAACCTGATCATTTCACTTTGTGTGGTGCAAACACTGAGTGAAAGTGGGAGGAGGAACCACACCAAAGGATGACTTCTCTTCCTGTCTGCAGCTCAGGGCTCTGCTCCCAGTGTGTAAGGGGCAGGTGAAAAGGCTGGGGGCAACCACGCCCCCCAGTGATTACCGGGCAGGTTTGTAACGGCTCTGGGAGGTCGCTGCAGCCCCTGAGCACCCCTCACTCCTTAGTGCATGCTGCTTTCAGTGTGAAAGAGAACCCCTCTGCCACAGGAAAACAGGTGAGTGTGTCTCTTTAACCCTACATGAAACACAAAGGCAGAGAAGAACCATTTCAGAGACAAGCAGACAAACACCAAAAACTTGTTTCAAGCTGTGGAAACGTCAAGGCGCATGGTATGGCTCTTGTACAAATCCCCAATCACCCCATCCCCCTCCAAAGAGAAGCAGTGAAATGAACATGCATTTGCCTGACATTTATGGAGCTCACTTTAGCTTCTTCTCAAGGGTCCTAGAGATCCCAGACCAATCTCCTGACCTCCCTGGACTTCCGTGTCCATGCAGAGAGGCTGGGTAGGAGCATAAAGAAGACCCTGCCCACTTGACAACATTGCGGAGAGCAGAAACCCTCAGGCCTAGGCCGGTTTCTGGAACAATGAAGACACTGTGTGAATGATGCTGTTCAGCTGAGTTTTATCTGCATAGTAGAGATTTTTTTGCCTTCACTTAGGTCTCAATGTAGGGGATGGAAAGATTGGAAGGGAGGGAAGGAGGGAAAAAGGGAGGGAGGAAGGAAGGACTAAGGAAAGAGGAAAGAAGGAAAGAAAGTTGTAATGCTCTTTCTAAGGGAAATATCTTTGGCTTTCTCTGGGCTCCTTGGATAAAAACTTCTCATCCTGCATTTTACCTTTTGAATCTGTCAAAAGCAAGTTGATTGCAGGTGCCAAATAGATCTGAAGAATAATTTTCAGTTTTCCCCCAGTACATGTTCCTTTATTGCGACATTTCCATACATGCCTGGCATGTGCGTTGATTGTGCCCACCCTCCCCTTAGCCTCGCTTACTCCCGTCCCCTTCAGGATCCCCTTACCTGTCCCCAGCTGACCCCTTTCTACTTTCATGTCATTTTTTTAAATTATTTTTTCTATAGTCCACATTTGAGAAAAAACAGGTAGTACTTGTCCTTCAGCGTCGAGCTCATTTCACTTCACAGGATGAGCTCCAGTTCCGTTTTTTCTGAAAATGACAATTTCTTCTGTATGGCTGAATAATAATCATGTATATGATAAAAATGTATCTCCTTATCACATTTGCCTTATCTCTGCGTCCACTGACGGGCAGTAAGCTGGCCGTGACTCTACAACTTGGCGATTGTGAACAGTGCTGTGATAAACACAGGTACGCAAGTGTCTCTGGAGTATACTGACTCTGGTTCCTTTGGGCACCTACCTGGGAATCGCACCCTTACATTTTCATGGAGTCCAAGGACCCGTTCGCTCACAAGTAGCTTTTCCTGGGAGGCGGTGGAATTGATCATCCTTGTTTTTCATCTTCCAGCATATTTTCCATCAGCCCTCCCTTAGCTTCTCAACATCCCTCTGAGGAATAGACTTCACCCGTATAGAGGGCTTTCTAAATTACCATGTATTTCCTGTCCATTATCCAGTGTTGGCCAGGTAATGTGGAGTATGAGCTCATCTTACTGGAGAAAAGAAACAGAGGGGCTATCTTTGGCCCAAGCCCACCCCCTCTGTATCAGGTCCCGGCACAGGGACTGAGCCATGGAAGGCTCTGCTGGCAGACACCAGGGGGAGCCCTGCCCTGCTAGGGCTGGCTGTGTGTCTCTGGTGAGTGGTGTGAAACGTCTGTGTCCTAATTTCCTTGCCTGTCAAATGGGAACAAGAACTATGTCCCCCCCGTAGAGTTCAGGTGAGTTGATGTACGTAAGGACAAGCCCTAGCACACAACGCATGATACATGTGGTTCATCACTGGCAAAGCGGACTGGGACCTGGGTCTTCTGGCTCCTAGCTCAGACGGGGCTGCTGCCCACACCAGTATTGCCTTCAATATGGACGCAGGAACCCGAGACTTCTGTGTTCCAGCAGAAAGTAGTCTTTGTGTTACCAGTCCAGTACCAAGGTCTCCAGCCTTCCCATTCAGTTAGCCACGGTGGCTCTCCAACCCCTAGAGTCCTTAGGGTATCTAAACTAAGCACACTTCCAGTGACAGCCAGCCTGAAGTGAACTTTCCATTCCTCTGAGGGAAGGGTCTTCTCCTCTTCACCTTCAGTCTTAGGAAACTAAAGAGAATGCCGCATTGTCCCGTGTGTTCATTGCATTCCTGGCGTTTGCTCTTGCTGTGCACCCACAGCAGGGAATGACCCTGCATGCCCAACCTTTTGATGTTTGACCATTTATGGTTCAAGTCTTTAAATTCAAGTCTTGCTTTCACACCCTTGTTATTTCCTCCCTGTAAGTGTAGACCACACAGTTGTTGGTTTCTACTCTCCACTGCACTTAACAAAAGACTCAGTAAATAAGGTGGTCTGGATTCAGGAGTTCATTGACAGACTGATGACCTTTCAGAGTGGTGAACAGTGACCGAGTTCAGGACGATCAAATAATTGCCTAAGTACATTCATCTCCACAATGCCTGAGCGTGGGACTGCGCTCGCAGGAGGGGAGGCTCTCCCGCACTTGACCAGGAGTCCAGGCCCTGGCCTAAGCCCTGTCATCATACACCCAGAAACACGGCCTGGCCAGGGCTCGCTCTTGACGATGTCAGCGCAGGCACCAAACATGACCTTGTTCTGCAGTTAAAAACAAGTGAAAGTCATCTGCCAGGGTCACTTGGCTTCACAGCCCTGCGACAGAAGGGGCTCTGCTTAAAGGGCAGCTCAAATCCAGGCATTAAAATAACCCAAATGGTGTTGTTTTCTGATCAAATTCCTTTCCCTGTCGGGTTTGTGATTTTTGAGCCTGAGAATGTCTCTCGCAGCTCAGGTTTCTGTGCTGTCACACTGGTCTCAGGCCTGGAATGTGAGCTTGGCCGTTGAGGTCTGATGTAACTATGTCACGGTCCCAAAGTAGAGAGACATTATCTCATAGATGGTGGCAGCAGGCAGGCACCAGTGTGCTGCTGGGAGTACTCCACACCCAGCACTCTCGCTGGACAGCCGGTCTGATGCCCAGGCTCCAATCTGGGCTCTAGTAAAGTGGCGTCTTGCGCATCTTCACCCCCTGGAGGAGGGGCGTGCTCATTTCTGGACAAGTCACCCTGGTTGTCACAAGACCAGGAGCACCTGAGGGCCAGGGCAGATGCAGGCACAGCCCCTCACATGAAGAAAGACATGCACGCAGGCAATGCTGGGTTCCATCCTTCCTTGGAGGGGCACCTGGGGACAGGATTGCTTTAGCCCAGGGCAGGTGGGGCTGATGGCCTATGAGGTAACCACCCCTTTCAGCCTTTGGACAGGAAGAGGCCCCTGGGGAGCTCATGAGCTTCTCTAAGACTGATAGCATTGGTGTCCTGACCGTCCTGATTTGGGAAAATCACTGGATTAAGACAAGCCACCTCTAATGCAGACTTGGAAGCAGTGTGCCCCCTCCTCACTCAGCCTGCTCCCACCACCTGCTTCCCCTTGCTCTGCTGTGAGACACTTCCAACCAGGCTACTTGCCAGCTAATGCGAGCCCACCGCTGCCTTCCCCACGGTTCACCCCTCCTCTAAAAAGGCCATGTCTTCCTGTTTTGCAGGGTCCTTTCCTGACTAAACTCCCCCAGGTTGGCCAGGTGCCCTGAGTACCCCAGCCAGAACATTTTCAGAACTAGTGTCTACACTAATAGGGCTGGGGCTGGAGCCCAGGGCCATGTACCTGCCAGGCAAGTGCTCCTGATGTTTGGCATGATCCTCCTTCCACACCGACTGGGACAGGGGCTCTCAGAGCCTGGCACTGGGCCACACTCAGCTCCCGAATCTGTACCCACTGCAATGGCTCCTTAGAGTCACAGCCCGAGACCTCAGCCAGGACACAGCCTTGTTCCCCCACTCTTCCCAGGCTAAGCACCCCTGGAGACCAGGCCTCTGCACCCTCTCGTTCCTCCCCCCGCCTGATCCCCTAGTGTCCACACGGCTCTCCCCACTCTGCTGTCTGCCTCAGTGCTCCCTTCACAGAGGCCACTTTCCTGAGCATCTAAAAAGTAGCATTCCCGCCCCCATCATTCCCATCCTGTTTTTTGTCTTCGTAGCTTTTACTACTGATTTCCATGACAGCATATTATATAGTATGCCGTATAAGTTTTTTTTAGATTGAAAGCTGGTTTGTATATATTTGAGTTATAACATGATGCTTTGATATATACATATTATATATATATATATATATACATTATAAACTGGCTAAATTTAGCTATTTGACATGCATTATCTCACATACCATTTTTTGTGGATGGTGAAAATACTTAAAGTCTACTGTCTGCAGTTTTCAAATATACAATGTATTGTTACCTGTAGTTACCCTGTTGTGTGTAAGATCTTTTGAATTTACTTGCTCTTCATGACTGAATGTCTGTGTCCTCTAGCCAATATTCCACAATCACCTCGCCCTCTGGCCCTGGTAACCACCTGGTAACATCTACTCTGTTTCTGAGTTCTGCGTTTCTAGATTCCACATGTGAGTGAGACCACACAGTGCTTATCTCTCTGCACCTGGCTTATTTCACTTGGCACCATGCTCCCCAGGTTGTAGCAATTTTGCATTGTGTGTGGTCCCCGTAAGATTGGGCAAATGCCCACGAAGGCCAAGTCCTTGTTTTATCCCCAGCTTATCCTAGAGCAGCACGAAGAACACCGAGGACACCTGCTTTCTGCTGAGCAAGTGAACCAGCGCATAAGTGAGGGCGAAGTGAGGGCGACTGTGTGTGACTGTGTGGTGCATTCAGCTGCGGCGTGGCTAAAGGCCTTCCTCTCCAAGAACCAAAGCAGCATGCAAACTACGAGGGGCCCCGAAAGTAGGTCAACTCCCTGACTGCACAAAGTGGGAAACTGAGCCACGGACAGGATGAGAAGACGGAAATGAACACGTGGGAAGTCTCTGTCCTTGACCTTTAGCAGCAGATTCTCCCTAGAGTGTGGCCTGATGTACCAGTTCATCTGGCTGGATTCTCAGTTATCAATTTTCTACCAGAATTACTTTTACTATACTCAGAGGCCAAATAAGAGAACAGCTGTGACATAAAATTCACTCCTTTGCATGTCTGAGTGTTTTGAGAGGCATTGCTGAAAGGAGGCATCTACACAGTTTGGTCCAGTGTCATGTTAGTAGCACTGCGTAAAACCGTTAGGACATTATTTTTTTCTTCTGTCATCCTTTGAGTGTTAGGCAGGCCCCCTGCAGGACTGTCTGCATTTGCAATAAAGAGAAATACAGTCAAATACACAAAACTAAGCTAAGCTGCAGCAAGGCTCCTGGGCTCCCTGGACTCCAGGACCTTGGGACGCGTTACAGCGGGAAGACCAGACCCCACTCGGCACCACTGAGAATGTCTCGGCCGTGCTGATGACAGTTATTGAAAGGTGTTCCTGTGGTAGTTGTGGTTGGTGGAGTTTAAATCTCCAGAATGTTCCAGGAAAGACCTACCCAGTCCAAAGCCCTCTGCTTCAGTGGGCCCCAGAGGGCAACTGTCTTATGCTTGCCTGGGAAGATTGTGTTTGACAGCAGTGAAAACCTACAGTTCAACAGCAGTCACTTCTTGGCAGGACAGATTGGTATGAGACTTGTCCCCAAACAAAATAAGGCTTTCAGGGAAGTTTATTTCAAGTTAAGCTCACGTTCCGAAGACACTGAGATTCTTACATGGCTGAGAGGGAGCCGAGGCTGAGCCCTAGCCGGGGACACCTAATGATTGCCAGTGACACAGTGGAGCCGAGGGAGGATTTGGGAGCTGAGTGGGGGCTGAGTGGGGACCGGCTGGTTCAAACAGCAGGAGCTGGCAATGTGAAGGCGTTCGTCCTGGGGAACGGGCTTTCTAGGCTCCAGCCTGCTTCCAGCCTGCTTTTCCAAATGGCTACAGCCCTGGAGGTGGGGAGTGAGGGCTGGAATAACATCCCTTGTCTTTCCTTCCACTTCTCTTCCATCGTTCTCCGCAATGCTTTGCTCTCCACTGACCACCTTCTTCGTTCCTGTGTTTGTTACTCAGAGCAACCTGGGAGTATGTCACGTGTGCCTAGCCACTCATAGCTACGCTTCTGACCCTCTGCTTCTAATGTATTGCACGACTCGATTTTCAGGCTCCGGTCCCCTGCACAGCCCGCAGAATCACTCAGTCTTCGGAGTGGGAGGTCTCGGGAGCAGCAAGGTTAGCTGTGACTAAGGTGTAACCAAGTCGTTTCTGCTCCCAATCTTCCAAATATCCACAAGAGGGCGCCCACGGCCGCCCAAGTCAGGCCAAGCGCGCGTGCATCGAAGCCGGCGGGTGGAGCTGTTGCTTTAGCCATTGAAAAGGGAGTGGCCGTGAACACCCGGGCCGGGAAGGCGGGGCGTTTTAGGCGGGAGGGAGATGCCTGAAGGAGGTGCTGCGCCTCTTCCAGCCAAGGTCCATACCCAGGCTGGGTTGGGCTGCGAAGCCGAGCTCCAACGCGGGGCGTGAGAGACAGAGACCCAGCCCGGTTCACTGGAAAGCTGTAGGTGAGGAAGCAACCCTCAGGCTTCAGTGCTGGCGATGGCTAGGAGACAGGAATCATCGCCCCCCGCCCCCCTGAGGCCCCATTTACTTGCGTGCTGTAATACAAATGAACAGCAGACTCTGCCGTGCCAGGAGGTGGAGCCTGCGCCCTGGAGGCCTTCGCCCTCAGGGAGATGGTGAGCGCCTGAGGCCTTGATCTGAAGTCCCGTGTGAGAAGGGCGGTGTAGGGACGGAGGCTGCACCCTCCCGGATGCGAGGGCGGAGGTAGGCAGGAAAGGCTCGGGATGAGCCCCAAGAAGCAGGGAAGAGGTCTGAGAAGAGGACGCTAGGCAGAGAACAAGACAGCAGCGGACTGGCGCAGAGGATGACGGGGAGGGCTCCCAGGTGCAAGGACTGGGGGCTGGGGCTGTAGGCCGTGCAGGTGCCCCCAGCGGGTCTTGTGGGGCACAGGCCTCGTGCAGTTACAGCGGCAGTGCTGTCCCTAGCACACGCGCTTCCGGGGTACATGGAGACGGTGAGCAGCCCCGCGGTAAAGAGGAACGGGGAAGACACGGAGCCATGTTCCCCTCGCCAGCTTTCACCATGACGTGGCGTCACCCCAGGCAGGTTCTCTCCCCTTCCTGACCAAAACACACAGCACATGCATTATGGTCTTGACTTGTTAAGATCTAAACCTGAAGAGCTTCCATCTATTTACCTGGTCAGATCAATGTGCACATTCCTACACAAGATAAGTAGTTCAGCAGGTTATAAAGGCCTCTATTGTCACTTATTCGTCAAAACCAAGGTCCACACCCACATTTCATAGAGGAAAACCATGAGACCCAGAGAATTTAGGGGCCTTCCGGGCTCCCCCAATCAGTGAAATATGGCACTGGCACACATCCCGGCCATTTCGCTGACTGCCACGCAGCCTGTGTCCTTAAGGACTCACAACCCAGCGTCCCCAGTGCCCAGCACCTTCACCATTCTGTGCACGATGCTGGGCCGCGTGACCCACGGAGTCTACAGACAGGCCTCCCACTGTTTGGGGAGAAGGGCGGGCACAGGATTTTCATCCGAAACCCCTGTCCTTGCAGTGCAGCACCAGATGGCCGTGAGCACTGACAGAGCAGTGTCCCCTGAGTTCTAAAAAGTCAGCGCAAGAGGCCTCATTCGCACGGTCTGGAAGCTGGAAGTCCAAGAGCAAGGAGTGGCGGGAGACTGTGGAACGCCCCTCTCTTCACATGCAGAAGGGACAGACTCCTCCAGGCCTCTTGTATAAGGACACTAACCCCATTCACAGGGGCTCTATACTCATGATTTAATCTCCCCCTAAAGGCATCAGTACTAGTCCACACCTGAGGGATGAGGATTTCAACATATGAATTTTAGGAGAGACACAGACATTCAGACTGTGGCTTGGGAGGGGATTCCCATACATACTCATTTATAAGATCATGTCCCAGGGCGCCATGGCATGGCAGTGTGATGATTTATTGGCATCTGTGATGGGCACCGGAGAGTGTCTGTGTCTCAGCACCCTGGGGTTCTTTCCTGGCAGTCTTCTTTCCACGCAGAAATCAGTCTGCATACATGGGTGAGGGGACTGCAAAAGGGTGCAGCATGGAAAAAACTGCATTTCCTGGAACCGGAGCAAACGACATGTACACAGTCCATGGGGTAATAGGCAAATTCGCCTCAAATTTCCCTGGAAGACTCCTTAAGTGGTGAGAGACTGGAGACGATCTCTCCAAAGCTCACCATCCATGGATGATGACAGCATCAAATCCTGGAGAGGGGAGGCCACGTGCTTGGACAGAAGCAGCTAGAACCAGAGGGCTCCCAGCATGTCAGACCTGGGCTTGGTACTCTGTGGGGGCCAACTCTCTTAATCATCCCAAAGACTGCAGGAACTACCAGGTTTCTCCCACATTTGCATGGTAAGAAATGGGGAAGTAAAGGATTAGGCTTGGATTCATAGTTGCTTTTGCTATACTGTCCGTTCCCAAGGCCTGCGAATCAAACTCTGAGACCTCAGCTCCTGGTTCCTACCTATCCACCATTCTCTGCTTTCCTCAAATAGTCCCAGGTCCCTGTCCCCACAGAGCTGTGCCTTTGCTGGTCCCCTCTGTCTAGATTGCTTCTCTCTTACATCCGCACAGTCTGCTCACTCAGCTGCTCTTCTGCCCTCCCCCAAATAAAATAGCTCCATTTCCCCTTGCTCTTCAGCCTGAGCATGCTGACCCCATCATCTGCTTTATTCACTGTTAAGGTATCATCGCCTAATATGCTATCTGTCTCTGTCTGTCTTCCGTCTCTGTCTGTCTCTCTGTCCCTTCCTCCTTCACTCCCTCTCTCTCAATTTTGTTTAGTATCTTCTACTGCTGCAAGCTCCGTGAAGAAGCACATCAATAATAAAATCCCTAAGGTCTGGCATATACAAGCATTTCATAAACATTTGATGAAAAAAATAAATGAATAAACAGCAAATAATAAATAAATAAATTGACACATTGAAGCAAAGAGCTCAGGCACTCTGTGTCATGCATTGGAAGTCCTCCCTGGTGCTTGTTACTGCCAGGGTACCAGAATGTTTGACTCCTTTGCAGGTCCTACCTCCTCCATCAAATTCCTTACTCTTCCTCCCCCCTGAGTTATTGGCCAACATTCCTCCCTTGAATTTTAATATCACCGTGCCAGGAATCTTCTGTTGTGCTGGAGGCAGTGCTGAAGGGGAGGACATGGTACATCTATTATGTTAGCCAGTAACACTTTCAAACACACTAATACATATTTGGTGCTTTCTGGATGACAGATTGAACCCACAACACAGCTGGCAGAGTGAGCCATAGAGCATGCTGGGCAGCGTTAAGTCTTCTGTGCCCTGGAGGATGCTGCGGGCTCTCTGCCTTCCTGGAACTGTAAGAACTGTACTTCCTGGACTCTTACTGTGAGGTAGACAGTGATGACCCAGTAAAGAACACAGCCAGCCTGAATTGGGGTTTGGGTGGGAATTCCTGGACTGACACTTGAGCTGGGTCTTCTGTGGATAGGGTAGGGGGTCAGTGGGGCAGGCTGAGGTGGGGTTACCACAAATGGGGGAGTGACAGTGGTTGAGTACATGGCTACCACAACACCACTGTGACCTCATAAGTGGGGCAGGTGTGTCGCCCACATCCTGTGCATTGTTCTGGGGCTCAGGTGGGGGCTGCAGGGTGTAGGAATGGGCTATGATTGTTCCTGGGCAGCTGGGGACAAACGGGGCCAGATCGTTCACTTATGGCTGGGGACATCATGTGTGATTAGTTCTAGCCAGTCACACAGGAGTGAAACTTCCCCCATCCTCAGCCTGCCAGAAGCTGGGAGGTGGTGGCTGCTCTCTGCCTCTGGTGAGGTGATGAGACAGCTTCGCCTCCCTGTTTTACTGCAGCTTTACTGCCGGCCATCTTGTGAGGTGATCTGCACTATGGCCATTTTACCGATAAAGCAGTAGGCTCTGAGATATGCAGATACTTGACCAGAGTCCTGTGAGTGGTAGACACCAGGAGCACAACCGAGGTGTGCTTGATGATAGAACCTGTAAACTTTTACCTACTTACACCCTCTCTCAAATCTCATTGGCTAAAAATAAGGAATAGGACATGGTGTTATGGTTTATATCAAATGGTGTGTGTGTGTGCGTGTGTCCGCCCAAAGTCTCATGGGCTCAAAAGTGAGGCCGTTGAACAGCGATTGGATTTTGGATTATGGCAAATCATAGCTGACTTGCTGTGAGAAGGCAGAGTCTGGTTGGAAGAGGCAGCCATGGGGGCGTGGCCCAGAAGGGTTCACCTCCCTCCAAGGCTCCTCCCTCTACATGCTCAGCTTCCTGTCTGCCACACCTACACCGGAAGCACCTTTTCCTCAGCTGTGCCAATTGCTATACAGTGCCGCCTTGGATCCAGTAGACTATGGACTAAAACCTTTACCAACTGTGAGCTAAAATAAACCTCTCCTTCCTTGAGTTGTGCATGTCAGGTATTGTGTCTCAGCAATGAGAGAAGTGACTAAGACAAACGGGAATACTAGCTTCTTCCTGGAAAATAGATGCCTAGTAGGGGTGCCATAGCTTTGGGCTCTGGGATCCAGGGGAGCCTGTAGGACACTGGGATCATAGGGAAAGTGTCATCCAACTGATGATATCAAGAGGGATGTACTGTTCTCATCTTGACAAGCAGACAGTTCTTGCTTTTGTTTGTTGCACAGGTGGAATCCTCTATGCTTATATATAGCTTTTAAAAGAGGGTGGATATAAATATATTTCCACCAAGTTTGAAATTCACTTAGTGGAAAGGATAAGGAATCAGACCCTGAAAAAAGGCCTCTATGAATGCTATACCCAAACAAAATTCTTATGGCCTGATGACTTTTGAAAATAAACTGCCAGGCAGGATATAATTGCATCTCCTTGCTACACCAGATTAGCTAATGTGGGTGGAGCTCTTGGAGTGCTCCTGAAGACAGCACAGTAGTGTCAAGATTATTACTGTGCTACTGCATCTTCTCTCTGGAGTTGCTGAATGAACTTGGTTAAGTTCTGGCTGGCCAGTGTCCACATCTCTGTTTCCAGAACCCAGGGACAGTTCTCTGGGTCAGATTGGCTCCTCCATTTCTCCTCAGAGAATGTTGGCAGGTTCTTGGTGCCAAAGAAAGAGACATAGACTGGGAAAGAGGAGGAAATCAGAAGAAAAGAAAAAGGGGCCAGAAAGAGAGAAAGAAGAGGCAAGGAGACAAAGGTAATAATCCTTCTCAGTTCTTTATATCTGCGGAGAACTTGTCAAGACATTGCATTTGTTTAGCGGAGCAAATAAGGTGTAACTTGTTACATAAAGCAGATCTTGAAGTTCTCACTATGAATAGTTCATAATAAGCAAACCTATTGCTAGGCCAGGAGAAAAACTTACTCTCAAGACAAAAAGGATACCTCTACATAGACTAGACCATTATTATAAAAATGCCAAAGCTTTCCTCCACCCCGACCCTTCCACTATTGCTGTTTTTGCGTTTGAGCCAACCACTCACAGAACAAAACTTTCAAAACTGTGAGCTAACAAAAACCTTTCTTCTTCAAGTTGCAGGTGTCAGGTATTTTGCCCCAGCAACGAGAAATGATTAAAATCCTTATAAAATCCTTGAAAACATTAACCACAGCTTTCTTATGTTTTAACATCTCATAAACAAGTAAAAAAAAACTTGTGGATTATATTAATAAAGGTACAAAAGAAATTGCTAAAAACAGTATTTTGTTCACCTCTAAATATCAAAAATTACTCAAGATCTTCCAATCCATATAGATATGATAGAAAATTCTGAAAGTCTATATCATGTATTGCACATAAACAAAACAAGAATGCTTGGAAGGCGGGGGCCTCCCAAAAGGTTTCACCTACTGTTAATACGGTGCCTAGAGCTTCCAACCTAAGAAATCTTCTCCTTTGCATGAAAACAGACATCTTTGCTTGCCGAAGACCTTATCAGACTGTTGTGTAACATCTTTTTAAATTGTTATTCCTTCAGGTGATTGGCCTAAGAATTCAAACCAATCCAGCATCAAGCTCTTGCTCACATAGCCCAAAGTACCAGGAAACACAGTAGCTGTACATCTGGCTGATAGATAGCTTGGTTGTGAGGACTCAAGTTTTCACTGGGATATTCTCCTTAGAAGTGGTTTGGTCCCTAAAGAACTCAAGCAGAGGCTTTGTTATTATTGAGATAGAGGCAACATCCCACCTTCTCTTGAAGATCTAAGTTGATAAGAACTTACTACTGTTCTTGATAGAGCCCAAATCACCTGTAAGTGGGAGGCATTGGAAGCTAAATAGTTTCCCTAAAGTTGTACTTAAATTGTTCTGTGAGAAGTATGTTCTCTTTTGAGGGTCAGTGGAAGGCACAGAAGTGGAGCCATGATGAGGACTCTAATAAAGAGAGGCAACCATGAACCTATGTAATTGTCACCAATGGAAAGTTCTGGAAAATGAAGTAGGCTAAATGATCAGAGGGAAAAAGATCTCTGTGGGTGGAGGGAGGCAAGACATAAGAATTTAAAGAGAGATGTCTTCAAAATCCTGAATCAAAAATATTTTGTGGTAGCCGGGTGTGGTGGTACATACCTGTAATCCCAACACTTGGGAGGCTGAGGCAGGGGATCACTGTGAGTTCAAGGCCAGCCTGGACTACATAGTGAAACCCTATCTCAAAAAAATAAAAGTAAAAACACAAAAACCAAACAAAAAAGTAAACACAAAAACCAAACAAAAAAGTAAACACAAAAACCAAAATAAAAGTAAAAAATAAAAGTAAAAACACAAAACCAAACAAAAAAGTAAACACAAAAACCAAAAACAACACCAACAAGAATATATTGTGGTGGCCCTGAGCAGAGAAGTGAAGCAACATGAAGAATTACATGTAGACTTATTCCTGAAATTATATAATTTGAGGCCTAATTGGCTTGGAATGTTTGTTCTTTCTTTCTTTCTTTTTAGTTCTCTTTAGTTTATAATCTAAGACCATCTTGTGAAATATTTTAAACCTAAACCTAAGTTGTACTTGAAGCACAGCTGAGTGTGCCGAGAATAACTGTGCCACAAATCTGAATAAGAAGTAGTTGAAAGTCATTCAGTAATTCCCTTTACTGGAACAATATGTGAGAGGGGCAGAACAGACTTCAAGGCTCCACCTACCTGGAAGCCCAGGGTGCAGAGTGCTGGGGACATGTGGGATTCTGACTCCCTCCTTGGGCACAGCCTGACTGTGTGCCCAGCATGGGCCAGGCAAGGACAGAGTCCCCAGCAATTGCAGAGTTGGATGCCTCATGTGCTTATAATCTGGCCAACTACAAACTAGAGCCACAGCAGACTGGTTTTGTCTGGGGTGTAAATCTTACACATGCAATTTGTCTGGTAGTGCACCCAGACAACCCATGGCAAGCTGTGCACCTCCCCGCCCTGGCTTCCATCTTTGTTCCTCCACATGCTTCTCCAGCATGGGGGCCAGCCCTGGGCTCCAGAGAGCCTGGGGTACCTGTGAATATGAGGGGGAGAGCTGTTCCTCTCAAAGGGGATTCTGATAGGCACACCAGTGAGTGAGGAGAGAAAAGTGCCCAGCATGGAGTCCAGCTCTGATCAGCACTCACAGTCCTTCCTTCTTCTGAGGAGACCAATGGGGTTCACAAAGACCCTGAATCATTTGCTGATTTCTACACCCACACCAGCTACTGTCTCCTTGTCTAGATGATCTCAGTGGCCTCTTACAGTTCCTCTGACTCTCCAAGTTGAATCAAGAAGAAATAAAAATCCTGAATAACCCAATATCAATTATTGAAATTGAAAATGTGTGTGTGGGGGGGGTTGTGCTTTTTTTGTTTTTCTCCGGTACCAGGGATTGAACTCACAACCTTGCGCTTGCCAGGCAGGCACAGTGCCACTGAGCTAAATCCCCAGCCCCTGAAATTGAAAATGTGATTAAAAACCTACCAATAAAGAAAAGCCCAGGTCCTGATGGATTCACAGCTGAATTCTACAAGAAATTCAGAGAAGATTTAACTCCCACTCTTCTCAAACTCTTCAATGAAATTGAAAAGGAAGCAAGTCTCCCTAACTCAATTCTGGAGGCAAGTATTATACTGATAACAAAAGACCCAACTAAGAAAGAGAACTACAGGCCAATCTCCCTAATGAACATAAATGCAAAGATACTCAATAAAATATTAGCAAACAGAATTCAGCAAATCATCAAGAAGATTATACACCATGATCAAGTGGGATTCATCCCAGGCATGCAGGGATGGTTCAATATTCACAAATCTATAAATGTTATATGCCATATCAATGGAGCCAAAGACAAAAAACACATGATCATCTCAATAGATGCAGAAAATGCTTTTGACACAGTCCAACACTTATTCATGATAAAAACCCTACAGAAAATAGGAATACATGGTCTTTACCTCAATTTGATCAAAGCTATCTATGACAAACCAACAGCCAACATCATACTAAATGGGCAAAAACTGAAAGCTTTCACTTTAAGGTCAGGAACAAGACAAGGATGTCCACTGTCACCACTCCTATTCAACAGAGTTCTGGAAGCATTAGCCAGAGCAATTAGACAAGACAGAGAAATAAAAGGAAAAAGGATAGGAAAGGAAGAAGTGAAATATCATTATTCAAAGATGACATCATATTCTACATAAAAGACCCCCAAAACTCCACCAAAAGATTCCTAGAATTAATCAACAAACTCAGTAGCATAGCTGGATACAAAGTCAACTCTTAAAAATCAATAGCATTCCTATACACAAATAATAAACACACTGAGAGAGAAAATAAGGAGACCATATCTTTCACAATAGCATCCCAAAACTGAAATACTTAGGAATCAATCTAACAAAAGAAGTAAAAGATCTTTACAGTGAAAACTAAAGTGCTCTAAAAGGGAGACTGAGGGTGATTTCAGAAAATGGAAAGATATTCCTTGCTCATGGATAGGAAGAACCAACGTTGTGAAAATGGCCATACTACCAAAATTGCACAGATTCAATGCAATTCCAATTAAAATACCATTAGTATACCTCACTGATCTACATTCCTAAAACATTACTAAAATTCGTGTGGAACCAGAAGAGATCCAGAATAGCAAAAGCAATCCTGGGCAACAAAGACAAGTTAGGTGGCATCACAATCCCTGATTTGAAATTATACTTTAAGGCCACTGTGATATAAATCAAGATGGTATTGGCAAAAAAACAGACCTGAAGATCAATGGAATAGACTAGAAGATGCAGCCACAACCACAAACACACTCAGCCAACTTATTTTTGACAAAGGGGCCAAACAAGTTCACTGGAAGAAAGATAGCCTCTTTAATAAATGGTACTGAAAAAACTGGCTTGCCACATTCCAAAGACTGAAACTAGACCCATGTCTATCACCATGCACCAAACTCAAGTCGAAATGGATCAAAGCTCTCAGTATTAGAACAGAAACACTAAATCTACTGGAAGAGAAAGTAGATAAAAATCTTGAAGACATAGGGGTAGGCTAAGGGTTCTTGACCAAAAACCAAACTGCACAGGAAATACTTCAAAGAATCAACAACTGGAATTTCATCTTACTGAAAAGTTTTTGTGCATCTAAAGACAACACCAGCAGAGTAAAAAGAAAATGCACAAATTAGAAAAATATTTTAGCTGACTGTCCCTCAAACAAAGGACTTCTATCTAGAACATACAAAGAACTAAAAAAAAATCAGCCCCCCTAAATTTAAAGACCCAGTCCAAAAATGGGCATCTGAGATGAATACATACTTCTCAGATAAAGAAATACAAATGGCAAATAAATACATGAAAAAATGTTCAACATCATTAGTCATTCAAGAAATGCAAATTAAAATAACACTGAGATTTCATCTCACCCCAGAAACAATGGCTATCATCAAGAAATCAACCAAAAGCAAATGCCTGTGAGGCTGTGGGGAAAAAAGGAACCCTTCTCCACTGTTGCTGGGTATGTAAACTGGTGCAACCACTGTGGAGATTAGTCTGTAGATTCCTCAGTAAACTAGGACCAAAGGTCCCATTCAACCCAGCTATTTCCCTTTTGGGTGTTTTTCCAGAAGAACTAAAAACATTATACCACAGCAATATATGTGCACCCATGTTTATTCAGTGCAATTTGTAATAGCTAAATCATGGAAGCAACCCAAATGCCCATCAACTGAGGAATAGATGAAAAAGGTGTGGTATTTTTACATAATGGAATATTACTCAGCTATAAAGAAAGACAAACTTGAGGCTTTCATATGTATATGGATGCAACTAGATTCCATACTCATAAGTGAGACAATTCAGATCCACATGTGTAAATACCATATTGTCTCACTAGTGTAAGAATTTGAAAGAGTAAACAAAATCTGAAAGCTATAGCAGATATTGTGAAAAGGAAGGAAATTGCTCAAAAGTAAAGAACAACTGGGATGAAAGAAAAGAGAAAAATGAAGGGAAAATTTTATTTATATATATATATATACACATAGGATAATTAAGAGAGTTGTATTACTGGTTTCCATTGCTTTATTGAATGGAACAGTTAATGTTTAACTGTTTATCAATCTTACATGCCTGTATTTGTTTGACTGAGTAACAAATTTGATGATAACAATATGTAATACAACAACCATTGTTAATTTCCTATCACTTTGTCTGAAATTCTGTATTGCTTCTATTGCTTTGGTGGGTTTTTTTTTTTTTTGTCTATGTCTGTTTGTTTGTTAATGTGTTTTCATTCTTTTATTTTTAAAATAAAAAAGAGAAAAGTGCACTCATTAGCAACCTATCTAGGACTCCTCCTGTCTCTCAGGAGCTATTCCTATTCCCCATTCCTTTTCCCCAATGAATTTTCCTACATTTAAAATAAAAAGAGAAATTCTTCATAATTGCAAATAAGGGGTTCTAGACTTTTATTTTAACTGGGCCCTTCAAATTATGTAACATGTAGAACAGGAACTTAGCTGTGTTCTGTTTGACTCTAAGAGGTAGAATGGGATCAATCAGTAGGAGGTGGAAAAAAAACAGATTTTAGGTCAACATTAGAGAGAAACTTGTAAAGCTCATGGCTGCCCAAATGGGAGTAGACTGTGAAAAGAGGTAGAGTTTCTGATCACCAGAATCCTTAGAGCTGAGGAAGTTCAACCAACTAGTCAGTAGGAAAATTAGGGATCAAGTCAAGCTTTGCTCTTTGGAGCCTCCAAAATCCCTTGGAACTTTGTATTATCTAATTTTTTGATTAATGAATTCCTTTCAAGACATTTACTCCATGAACTTAACTAAGAAGTGAACTCTTTGCTACTGTGACTAGGTAAGAGCATTTCTAAATCCAGACTAACACCGCTACATAGTCAGGGTTTTGCTAACACTCTGAGTTTCTGCCCAAATTGTGAGCTGTTATTTTTCTTGATGAGAACATTATTGCCATTACTCACTGTATTTTTTTATCATTGTAACTTGGATCTTATTATCACTGGCACATTGTGGCTTCTTATTTCTAAGAAAAAGATTTTACAAAGCCCCCCAAATTGCCTTGGGCTTAAAGCTACTTTCATTAATCATCATTTTGACAATGAAGCATAAACAGATCTGACAAATATGGATTAAACTTGACATTAAAAATGTATATGTGTGTTTGCTTATTGTCATCCTCACCATTATTCTAGTCAGGGAATGGTTCTAAGAGGAAAAAAAAAGATGGGGGAATAGTTTGAGATCTTCTACATATAACCTCCCAGCCTGGGAAGTTGATTTTACCTACTCCATCTTTACGGTGTTACACTATGGAACCACAGGCATCACAGCCACACTACAAGCATTTACCGTGGATGACAACTCTGGGTCTTAGGAAGAAACAGGAAATGAGCGTGCTTGATCATGCTCAGTAAACACATTACCCTGCAGATTCACTCCTCCTACATATTAGAAAACGTTGAGCTTCTTTCATGTCACATTTTGGCCTTGGCATTTATAGCATTTAGCTTGCCTACAATACAGTCTATGTTCCTCCACACTCTCAGAGCTGTGCCCCTAATTATAGCCATCCGTTAAGCTGTCAGGAAGAATTCCTCAGCTCAATCATGTCTTTATCAGACTCTGGCTGCCAAAGAGGTCAAGTTAGGCGTCAAGTCTGACCTGCCCAGAGCCCCTGTTATGTGCTGGTCCCCAAGCTCACTGGGGCCTTTGTGACGAAGCAGGCTAGACTGCCACCTGGCTGCCCTGGGCTAGGTCCTCTCTCCCCTAGCACTGCCCAGACAAGGCAGAGCCAAAAAAGGCTCTCCAGTGCAGACAATGGGGCTGACATAATGTAGGGATCTCTCTTTGGGGTTATCTTTGGGGAGCTTTGCATATAGAGATTGTATGAGGTTGTCAAAGTCCTTAAATGGAAATGGAGACTCCAAGGAGTAGGAAGGAATCTGGTTTCAGCCAGGAGAGTTCTTCCTTTTGGACCTACTTTTAGAAATTGTAGAATTAGAGAACTTTATCTCTGCAAAGGAACTTAGTGATCATTGTTTAACCTTTTATTTTACAGATCAGTGCAAATATAGCCAAGAGACTTGGGTTTTACTTTTATTGTTAAGTCTTGTTTTCTTGAGTTTCAGGTGAGTAATATTTTAGAGGGCATGACGTAAGAATGAGGGTGATCCAGGGTCATTTGTATGTGGCAGTATATTATTCTCTAGTTGGTTCATGCAAATTTGTCTCCCAAATCAGGTCATAAAATTTCTCAAAAATGGATGTTATTTCTTCTGTCTTTAAAGAATTTGTTGAGAGTTAGTATATGCTCTTTACTCATTATTCTGTCTGAATGTGGATGTGTATGTTTTTGTATTTTTTCCCACAGTAGATTACAAATGCTTTGTGCAAACAAACCATCCAATTTGATTGCTAGTGATGTAACTCCATTTAAAAGATGGGGATGCTGAGATCCAGAGAAGTAAAGATACTTCCACAAAGTTGCTCAACTGTTATGTAATTTACACCCAGGCCCACTTCCTACCCACTCAGTTTTCTCCTCCAGAGTACTGAGTCCTGTCCTTGTTGTAACATATTAAGAGATAAATGTTAAAGGATACCAAAGAAAAAGGCATCAGAACAGGTGGGGTGAATTGTTATTTAAAAAACCTATGTGTAGCTGTTAGCTTTACAAAAATAAACACTGTTAATAGTTTCATATATAATCTTTAGTAAACAAAAACTGAAAACAAGTCTATGATAGAGAGAGAGAGGGAGAGAGAGAGAGAGAGATTCACTTATTGAAGAATTTGCTTTTTTAATCAGTGATACTCCTTAGAGAACCATCTACAACAGCACTACAGATCTACTGTTTCTTAAAGGGCACTTATGGCTGGATGTTCCATAACTTATTTAACCTGTTCTCTTCCGATGGACATGACAGTTATGTTGATCCCAGATTTAGGCTAGGAAATGTGCACTTTTAACAACATCCCTGGGGGAATTTGAGTCACTAGCTTGACAGCAGATCAGTATATTACAATCAGCAATAGTCTTATACCTTTGTTTTTATAGATGATAAAATTAAAGTCCAGAGAGGTTTGGAAGCCTCAAGTATTAGTGGCACAGCTATATCAAACCTGGTTTTGCTGTGACTCCTGTGACATTCATGCCCCTGCCCGTGGGCCAGTTGAGGTCACTGAGCACACTTGACTTGGTTACTGGGAGTTGAGGTCAGAAGCTGCCACCAACCTTGTCTCCAAAGGGTAGCCTCTGCCTGGCGGCCTTCAAGCCCTGAGAGTCATGGTTAAAGGAACTGATTCATCAAAAGATTTTTAAATCATGGCTTGTCTTTCACTAGCCCAAAAATCAGAGTTAAATTTTTCAGTAGATAAACACAAGCAGTACCTTGAATAAAGATGTAATTCAGTAAAAATTTAATCCTCTCATAAAATGGAATATACTCTGGCTCCCCAGTGAACCCCAAAACTTATTAGATTTCTTCTGTAGATGATGTGAGGTGGGTTGTTTTACTTACCTAGCCCCCTTGTGCCTTTAAAAATATATTATTATTGAAATGTTTACATTTTTTACCTTCAAATGTACAAAACAGCAAGAACTGTATTTCTGGGAAAGCAAAAGCTGGGGGAGGGGATTTTGGCATTAGTTTTTAGTTGCTCATTTAGGAGTTAGGAACAAAAGCAGATGGGTCCTGCTGAGCGGCTGTCCCCACACACTGCCGCATGAGGGTGGGGAGGTGGCGAGGACTGAAAGCTGTGCTGATTTTCAGCCCCACTGCAGGCTTAGTTTCGGGAAGACCCAGAGCTAATGTCTGCCTTGCACTCTTCCCCCGCCCACAGAGAGACAGTGGAAACTGTTCTTTCTGCACCATTTCAACCCTGACTGCCCTGCACCCACTCTAGGTTGATGCATAGACCCTTGAAAGATTCCTGATTCCTCAACCCTTGAAAGTGATATTAGGTGGGGTAGCTTGAAAAGAGATAAGCAAAGTTTCAGGGTACCGCTGGCCAGCCATCATTCCCCGTGGAAACAAGGTCAGGTAGCACCACCCCTGGGACCTGGAGACCTGTGTGTCACTCACGGCAGTGAGATCTGGGCTTGGTTCTTGTGTAACTTCTCAGAGTGAGAGTGGTGTTTACAGATGCAGCTGTTTTGTTTTGTTTTGTTTTTTCGGGTACAGGGAATTGAACTCACGACCTTGTGCTTGCCAGGCAGGCTCTGTGCCGCTGAGCTAAATCCCCAGCCCCTACAGATGCAGCTGAACACAGTGGTGCTGGGCTCTTTGTCCTGTGGTCCCTCCTGGTTCTTCCTCTCCTTTTAAGCCTTACCAGTCCTTTCCCAAGGGCAAATCTTATTTGTCCCTTCCAGATGAGCTGCCCAAGCCAGTTTTTATCTAACCTTTAAAGTATTGGGGTTTTTGTTGTTGTTCTTGTTGTTTGACTGCTTTTTCTTTTCCCAATATTGGGTTTGAACCTAGAACTTTCACACTGAGTTACATCCCCAGCCCTTTTTGTATTCTTTATTTTGCAATAGGGTCTCACTAGGTTGCCCAGGCTGGGCTTGAACTTGGCATCCTCCTGTCTCAACCTCCTAGAGTAATAGGATATCTCTATTTTTCTTTCCAGTTTGCTGTTATCAACTTTAGTCTCTCCTTTTTTCTAAGTGAGTTTTATGGTTATATTCTGTGCTACAAGCCTAAAAAGATAATTTAGAATTATAGACTAATAATTCTACTGTACTCTGTACTTGCCTATGTTAACTCTGAGGTTTTTGTTTTGTTGTTTTGCTTTGCTTTGCTTTGCTTTGCTTTGCTTTGCTTTGCTTTGCTTTGCTTTGCTTTGCTTTGCTTTGCTTTGCTTTGCTTTGCTTTGTTCTTTCTGTCATACTGGGGACTGATCCCAGGACCTTCACACTGGGCTATATTCATAGCCCTTTTATTTTTTATTTTGAGACAAAAATCTCAGTAAGTCACTATGTTGCCCAAGCTGAGTTCAAACTTGTCATCCTCCAGCCTCAGCTTCCCCAACATCCGGGATTACAATCATCACCACCATTCCCACCAACTTTTACATTTAAAGAAAAATTCACTGTAAGAAGTACCATATCTGTTACTCCATGCAACTACTTTCCTGTTATAAATGTTTTGTGTGGTTCTCCAGGTTATGTCCCCAGATTTAGAAACATAAATTTCTATTTTAATAAAATACTTAAGTCACAATAAAAGTTTTGGTGAGTAATTATTCCCTAACTCTTTAGGCTTTCTCTACTTGCTCCTGTGTCTTTTCTATTGAGTCAAAAAAGTCCCCATTGCCCTTTCTCTAAGTAATGGGTTTAATAATGACCCCTTTCTGCACATTTGTTCATCTCTGCTTCTAGGTGTGTTTTAAAAGCCTATGAGGAAAACATGACATTCCATTATTTAAAATTTCATCTAAACTCTCTATCTAGTTTCTTTCTGTCAAAGCTATGATTTTCTGGTAATTTAAATTCAAGAAAAGTACAAATTCTTCCCTAGATATTTTTTATAAATTCTAGGTCAGATATCAGCAAAGTTTTAAATTATGTCCACTTTTCTTATTGAATATGAATTCTGTAATTTTACTAAACTTTCCTATGGTGTTTAAAAATAGTTTCTAAGAGAATTTACCCCCAAAGCTTTGAACAGTGATGTGCATGCTTTATGGTATAGGTTAGTGCTACCAAACCTGAATGAGGTAGTAAATATTTTAGGCTTTAGGACCCATATAGTCTCTGTTAAAACTACTCAACTTTATCCTGTAGTACAAAAACTACCATGGAAAATACATAAACAAATGAATGGGCTGTGTTCCAATAAAACTTTATTTATAAAAATCTAGCAGTGGGCCATAGTGTCTCTATCTCTGTGATGGAGGAGGGAAGGAAAAAGAGGAAGAGGAGGAGAAGAGGAAGAAGAGGAAGAAGAAGAGAAGGAGGAAGAGGAAGAACAAGAAGAAGAGGAGGAAGTCATTTATGACCAACTACAACTGATATCAGTTGCTTTCCCTGTACAAACTGTACTAAATATTCTTTGGGTACTATCTCATTTAATCTCCCAAATTCCATTGGTCCTCACATTTTATAGTTGAAGAAACTAAGATTTAAAGAGGCTAAACAGTTGGGTATGGTAGCGCATGCCTGTAATGCCAGCACTTGGGAGGCTGAGACAGGAGGATCATTGTGAGTGTGAGGCCAGCCTGGGTTACAAAGTGAGTTCAAGACCAGCCTGAACTACATGATGAGACCCTGTCTCAAAAAGGTAAATAAATAAATAAAAAATAAGTAAATAGGCTAAACAGTTTCCCAAACTCACCAACTGGTAAACAGTGAAGCTAGAATCTCAGATCTGACACCAAAGCTCAGGTTTTGTAGCACTTATCTATACTATAGAGCATATACCTCATTGTTCAAAGCTTTGGGGATTAATTCTCTTAGAAACTATTTTTAAACACAATAAGAAAGCTTAGGAAAATCACAGAATTCAAATTCAATAAGAAAAGTGGACATAATTTCAATTTGTTTGACTCTAGTAGACTATGAGTCATTGAAATATGTAGTTGAACAAGCATTTTCGATGTCATTCTATAAGCCCCACACTACAGTAGTGATTTGAGGAACAGGAAACTAATAGAATATAAGTGCCTTCATCCGAACATATTTGAGCTTTTTGGGGGAACCTTTTCTCCCCTTTCTTCTTGTATACTCTGTCTTGCTTTGAGAGAGCAGACCCACAGCTGGCATTGCTTAAGGAAGGCAACCAAAATTTATTTCCAGTTTTCCACAGCCACAAATGTCTTTGCCTTTCCAACTTTCTATGATTAATGTTTTCACATAGTTCTCTGTTTTTGTTGTTGTTGGTCCTTTTATTCTAGTGATATAAGCAGTTTTTAGGAAACTTCAAGTGATTTTTACAAAAGTTTATTCTCCCAAGTGATCTTACAAAAGATCTTCTCCCAAGATATATGAAGTCTTCCAACCTTACCAGGTCTGCTTAGTGGAGATGTTGACCACTAACATCCCACTTGATCAGTCATCTCCTACTCTATCCAGTGTCCACGGTTGTTTTAATAATACATCCTTCCTCTCAATTCCTTTCTCATAGCCACAGGATCCTTGTGTGTTCTGTGAGGGTGGACAGAAAAGGAGATGTTTGTGGTAACAAATGTGTATAAGCAGTACAGAACCACAGTAAGTAAAAGTGATAGTTCTTTGTCTCATAAAGCTAACAATGCATAATCATTTGTATCTCTCACAGTACTAGAAAAAGTTTTCTCTGCTGTCAGCATGAAATTTCTTTCTGTTACCCCTTCTTTATCTCAAAAGAAATGCATTTTTAATATCCTTCCCCTCCACGTGTATCTGCTTAATTATCATTAAGCCTCATTTGCACTAAGTCCAAACCGAAACCAGCCCATGGCAGTGGGATTTGGTATTGCTTTTCTCCAAGGTCAAAAACCTCACACAGCTGTTCATGCTGAGCCATCTCCAGATCCCAGCAGCTGCCCAACGTTTATGTTATGTTAGAGATGTTCTCTAGTTGCACAGCCCAGAGAGCTTGCTGTTCAGCCAAAAGAAATCCCCAGGGAAAAGAGTCAGCAAATGGCTACATGTCATGTGCAGAGCTGCTGGGCACCTCCTTTGTACAGCAGCCTCATAGAGAAGCTAATGCAAACCACTGCAGTTCTCTAGAAAACGCATAGCTTTGGGGACCCCTTGGTTCCTTGATTTTTCAACGTACAGAGAGTTACCATGAAAAGTCAGAGAATACACTAAAATTTTTTCTCTGGGATTGATAAATTAGGGAAACAAGTGGCTCCTTTTTATAATGATAGTCACTTGGAAAACATGGGACTCACTTCCACATTATTATGATAGGGCTGAGATCTTTTAAATGGATGAAATTTGACAAGGAAAGGCAGAGAAGAGAAAAAGGAAGAAAAGAAGTGAGATTCTTCATTTATACTATGGAGTTCTGGTTGTTAGAACACCACATCCATATTTATGTGGATGTACAATGACTGTCATGCTGTGAATAGCTTTGACCTCATCCAACATACATCAGCATCCCAGCCTACCATAGAGCATCATTATAGCCAGGTTATACATAACTTTGACCAATAACAGAGGGTACCACCACCTCATCTGCAGTATAATACGTCACTGGTAGACAATAACACACTATGCCCAAGAACATATGCAGTTTAAAGGGTGTTATGGTTGATACATTGTGTCAACTTGGGGAGTCTAGAGGTTTGGCTAAGTGACTCAGCAGGAAGCCAAGGTGCTTACTTTGTATACATCCTGAGCCTGTGGAACAGGAAGGCATGGAGATTATGTGAGAGCTACACGCCCCTTAGGTGGGGGTAGCCTGTTTACAATGTAAGGCAGGGAAAAAAGTTGCTTGCCGCCATTCCTCCCTTTTGCTCTGGCTGCATTCTGTTCGGCTGCCATTCCCCCCTTTGCTCTTGTTGCTTTGCTACCTTCTGCCTCGGAGCCAGCCAAGTGTAGACTGAAACCTCCACAAACTGTAAGCTAAATAAACCTTTCCTTCCTTCATTTTGGACGTTGGGTATTTTGTCTCAGCAAGGAGAGAAAAGTAACCAAGACAAAGGGCCAGAGACTAATTAATGCCCTCCAAGGGAAACTTTCACAACCAATCAGTCCTCTGGCTTCCTATCCTTTCCACTAGCAATTCTTAGGGTTTGATGATTATGTACACATCTCAAGAAGTCCAGCAGAATCAAGCTTCCAAGGTCCACAGTAGCAGCATCATTGCAACATTCTTACATCAGTGTATTCTTCTTGCTTTCTCTCATCATTCATTTCTGTAACTTGCAATCATCTCACAAATAAAGTACCTGCCCAAGTATCCCTGTGTCAGTCTCTACTTTCAGAGCAACTCAAGCTCAAACAATTAGTGTTTTCACAGAACAAGACATGCATTGGAACCAACCATGGTAAAATAGCCTCTAGGCCTGGGATAGTATTATACAAGGACAGATTTATGTGATGTTTTAGAATAGTGGTTGACACTGGTAGAATTGACCTTTTCAAGGCCTTTGTTTATATATACTCATTCTTTATAACTTGTTGCTCCTGAGCAGCCACATAGATACTACTCATGGCAGAAACTCATCTGCTACAACAAATGCACATAGAGCCTTTGATCCTCTTGTCTGCCTTTTTGTTGGTATGTTAAGGACACCTAGCAGTTGAAAGAGTCATAAAAATGCTAATGGAGGGTGATATCACAAAATATCAGACTATGAAACTTTCAAAAAGCATGATCCAACTATATGCTGCCTACCAGAAACTCCCATTAAATCTAAGCACACATAGGTTGAAAACAAATGGAAGGTTAAATAAAGATTGCCATGCAAATAGTCACCAGAAGGAGCTGAGGTTATTATGTTAATATTAAACAAAATATATTTTAATTTAAAAACTGTACAAGAGATAAAAGACATTATATATTCCTAAAGGGGTAAATCTATTCAGGAGATACAACAAATATAAACATATACATACCAGAGCTCCAAAATACACAAAACAAACATTGATGGACTTGAAGAAACAGCTCTGCAGTCTAGTAGATTTCTGCACTATGTTTTAAATAATTGGTAAAGCAACCAAACAGAAAATCATAAAGGAAATAGAGTATCTGAACAGCATTCCAAATCAATTGGACCTACAAGACATATATAGAACACACCACCTAACAACAGCACAATACTCAATTTATCAAGTGTATGTGGAACATTCTCCAATATAGACATATATTAGGCCACAAAACAAGTCTTAATAAATTTAAAACAGCCAAAATCATACAAACTATCTTCCAACCACAGTTAAATAAAACTAAAAACCAATAGCAGAAGAACCCCAAAATGCACAAATAGATGGAAATACAAAAATATGTGGAATTTCAACAATATACTCTTAACTAATGGGTCAAAGAGGAAATCACAGGAGAAATTAGAAAATCCCTGATACAAATGCAAGCAAAAATATAGCACACTAATACTCACAGGACACAGAGAAGTGGTGCTGAGAGAAATTTATAACTGTAAACATTTTAAAAAGAAGAACTATCTCAAATTAACCACCAAATTTTTTACCTTCAATAATATCAAAGAGAAAATGATAATGGATGATTGGTTATTTTCCAGGGCTTCAAAGAGACCTTGCGTTTTCTGATGGTCTGACCTACTCTGGTTCCCATTTTGTTTCAGTACCCATAGGTCCAAACTTTACCCAGCCTATGCTTCCAATTCCTAGCAGAATATTGTCACACAAATATCATGGTCTACATGTTCAAACTGAATTTTTCATTGTCACTAGGAAACTTGTTTTGCCTTTTGTGGTTCAAATCCTAAGAGGCAGAGACTTCTCTCCTCCCTTCTCCCTGCTTCCATCTCCCACCCCCACAGCCAGTGGGGGACAGGGCCTTCACTGTATCCTGTGCATAGGTCTATTATGTACTTACTGCTCCTTTTGACCCTCAGAACTTACTGGATGCTGAAATAACTTTCTACTAAACTGCTTGCTTCTTACTTCTTTCCTATGAGAGCATTAAGTGTTAAGAACACAGGTCATGGGATCCAAATTGAGATCTGAATTATAGTTCTATTGATTGCAGATTGTTTGGACTTGAACAGGTCACCTACCCTATCTGTTCTTCATTTTACTCTTCTGTAATATATGCTGAAATTGTCTCTACCTCATGGATTGAAATGACAATGAAATGAACTAATTCATGTGAGTGAATTAGAATAACTGCCTGAACATAGAAAGTATTCAATAAAGGCTGAATTACATTATAGCCCGAGCTATCATTTTTTATCATTATTCTAATAAAGTCATTCCATGGTCAAAAATATTAGTCCCTATTGCATGCAGAATAAAGCTTTAATTCTTTCAAGCTCAAGTTTATGTTTCTGGCTCTAATTCTCACTATGGTCTTTCCTAACACTCTGTGATGTGGCCATACTGGTCTGTTTGATGTTCATAAAATATGCTCTGCACATGTCCACCTCGTGAACTGTGCTCAGGTTGTTGTTCTCTTGGTCTACAAGCTTTTCCCACTACTATCTGGAAGTCCAAGCTGTATTCCAAAGTTCAGGTCAAATGTTCCTCTTTCTGCCCAGCAAGGCTTCCTGGATTAAACTGGTCATTTTTCCTCCTTTTGTGCTAGCAAAAGGAGTCATACAGTTAGCTGTTCCTACTAATCCTGTGTCTATAATCTTTCCAATGCCTCATTACTGCCCCATCACCTACAGTATCTAGCACCTTCGTGTTCACATACCCAACATTCAATGAGTGTCAGATCTGTATGGACTTACTTTTTATTTTTTTAAGCCTATGCTCACGGGATATGATGTTTAAGCCATGCAGCTCTGTAGAAACATCACATTTCCTCTTGTGAACGAAAACAGAATTCAAACCCAAAATCAGAAGGAGTCTTCACTGCCACCCTATAACACATGCCTCGATGAGACACAGTCCCTTGTTTCTAAGGGAAAAAGAGACACTTATAAACAAGACTGCAAAAGCATCTTAAGATAACATATCACTCTTCAAAAAAGGGAACATTCTGATGAGTTAAGTGTAAATGAATTAGAAACATATGGATCCAGTCTCCTTTAAAAGGCACAGTGGAGTTCTGAGCAAAGGGCAAACAAAACTCTTGGAGGAGGAGATCACATTGGGGATTTTTCCAAACCCTGGCCCTTTAGCTCTGGCCTGGCCCAGAGCTAGGCTAGTATATGGATCTCCAAGAAAACCAGCAGGATGAGAACCTCAGCAAATGGTAAGGGTCATTCTACTGGAAATCCTCAAACTCAGACCTGGAGATCTTCCAGGCAGCATGCCTCCTAGAAACACCATGCCTCCCACAAGCACCATCCCTGAACATCTAACTCTGCCTACAGGCTGGGACATCACGTCCAGCCAAGAATTTTTCCTTAGAAACTCAACTTTAGCAACTCAAATGGGTATAGAGATTAAACTGAAACTCCTACTGTTTCCCAGAGACCTCCTGCTTTTGGATGAAATCTTTGACTGGGAATAATGTCAAGGCCAAATTTCCTATCAACTGATCTGGATAGTTGGGCTCATGATCATTGGCTTTGGAAGATGAACTAGTGACTACACTCCTCTTTGGAAACTTCAGAGGGGAAATGAAGGTGCACAAAATCTTTGACATTTTCAACTAAACAGAAAAACTGCACAAGAACGGGAAAGATTCTGATGCATCAGTCTGATTGGGTTTCATCAGTCATGAAAATAAACAGTCCAGCAGGCCTACCACCTTGCAAGATCTGGCTGCCTAAATGGAAACCAGCAAAGGAGCAGGCTTGTGTCCCTGGGCCTACGTATCTCCCATGTTGCCCCCTGCTCTTTGTCTGCTGTGGGGTCTGAGGTGCCACCCTGGGATGAATGGTGGCATCTGGCTGCTTCAGAGATCTCTGTGTTTGCTAGGCCTCTGTCTCTTTACTCACCCAGTGGTTCTTCCAGATAAAATCCAAGGCTGCTTTGTATTCTGATTTTTCTCTCTCACAGTGGAGCTGTTATGGAAACGGGCCTTTCTCATCCACCACTGATCGAATCACGTTTCAGGGGTGGGAGAGGACTAAGAAAAATGAGAAAGTGGAACAATATTCTTCCAAATGCTGCCTTAAATTGAAATCATCTGTTCTAACAGCCCAGCCTCCCTGTCCCCAGCCACACCCAGGCAGCTGCAAAGGTGGGCGGGGCACCAGTCACTCTCAGGGTGGAATTGTTGCCTTGGTAAGGTGATATGCTGAGAAGAAATTCACCCGGGAATGCCTTTCTTTCTTTTTAAAATATTTATTAACTATTATTTTAATTGTGCAATTTATGGGCTACAGGATACAATGTGTAATGACCAAATCAGGATATTTAATATTTCCATCTCCCTAAACATTTTTAAAGTTTAGGTTAACACGTAATAATTGTGCATATTTATGAGGTAAAATTCGATACTTTCACAGTTCCCCTGCACTCCTGTCATCAGCCTTCACACTCAGTGTGGGCCTCAGGAGTGACCAGGGGAGTTCTGGGTACTGGCCACTGAGCTGGGTCTCCCAGGTGTCCTCTGTGCTCCTTGAAGTCCTCTCTGTCACCCTCTCCTCAAGACTGACCTTCCTCTCCCTTGTGGGTACCTGAAGTCAGTCACCTTAGAGTGTGAGGCCTTGGCTTTGATATTTAAAGCAAATATCCAGGTGAAGAAGAAATATGAACACCTTAACAGAAGGAGAAAGGCAGGTGTGGCAAGCGATGGCCAGAGCAGGGTGGCATGTGGAGCTGAGGCAGGGAACTGGCCAGGGGGAAATGACCTACACTCACTGCCCAGGTCCGGAGCCCCAGCAACCCCACTCTGGAGCTGGAGCAGAAGGTACTCTGGAAGTCAGAAGCCCCTCCACCCAAGTGATGTTGGCAGAAGGTGGGCACCATCACTGGTCAGACAAAACAAATTTGCTGAGTGCCACTGTGTGCCAGCCACAGCCTTAGACCCCAAGGACATAGGGTGAAGAACTAAAGACCACAGCCAGGGGCGGGGACATAGACATAGCCCAGAGGAGCTCAGGAGTGGTATGGAGCATTGGAAAAGAATCACGCCATCACCATTCTCCTGGCCGCCTCAGTGGAGTCTGGGCTCTCCAGGCCCCTCCAGCCAGCCCTGCCTGCATAGAGGGCTCCCATTGCCCCAGGAATTGCTTCTCATGTGGCACTGAGCCCCTTGGATTGGAAGTCTCAGGCAGCCTGGGGTGTGTGACCAAGCTGCTCACAGCCCTCCTTGGGCATGCCTCAGTTTCCACATTTGTCACCTCTCACAGAGAGCCACAGTGGGAGAGGACAGTGCAGGAGAGCTTACTGTTAGGCACCGTTGCACAGATTGCCCAGCTTCCTGGGGGAGCTGTTTCTGGGATCCAATGCTCCCTTTCCATGGTACCCCAGGGTCTTCAAGTCCACAAGAGCCCGTGAGTTGGGAGCTAGTGCACTGCTAGCCAGTGTGCTCAGCCAATCTCTGGGTGAATGGGTAGAAGAGGTGACCAGAAATGAGATCAGGAGAACAGCGGGCTGAGGGCGCAAAGGAGAGGTCAGGGTTCGGGGAAGGCTTTTTGCCCAGATTAATTGTTTTCATCCTCAACATGATTCCTAACAGCTGGGCCAGTGATGGTCCCGCTCAGATTCCACAGCAGCAGAGGGAAGCCAAGGGACTTGGCAGAGGAGCTGTGAGGCCAGCGCCTGCACCAGGAATGAGCTCAGCACAGGGGATGAAGGGGTGAGAGGGGCCAGTTCACTCTGTCTGCATTTGCTGGTGGCTGCTTTGAGCCCAAGCTGAGTATAGGTTTTTCTGCCAGGAAGTCCTTCCTCCCCTCACTTGAACACCTGACCTGTGACATAGTCTCTGATTTCCTATGTCAGCTTTCTCAGGTGGCCAGGGCAGAGGGCCAGCAAGGTCAAGAGCTAAATTACAAATTTCTGAGGAGATAAGTGAGCAGCACTCTGGTCTGTGTCCCTAAATGGCTGTCCTGACCCCAGCAGGCTGTGGGATGCATGCTGGCCTCTGGTTGCAAGAGGGAGGAGCCCCATGTGGTGTCAGCCACACTGCCCTGGAAGCTGCAGTTCCATGCACTGCGAAGGACTACAGGTTCCAGCCCCTGAGCTCACTGCCCAGGCCCCCAGTCAATTTGTGTGAAGAATGCGACAGCCCCCAGCTTACTGCCTCAAGGTAGAAGGATTTTCAACAGAGCTAGTTTCTTTTCAGCTGTCTTGATGCTAGGACTTAAATAATTCTACAGCTCCTCAGCATGTAAAACAGGTGGCAAATATAGGGGAAAGTGAGGCATTAGAAAAAAATGTCTCAAAATAAGAATGTAGCCATTCTACAATATAATTCCATGCACATGTCAGTGATTCCTTCAGGCTTTACCTGCTGCATACCTGTAATAATAACACATGGGCCAGGCAGACTTATACTTACCATCTCACTTAACCCTTGCAGCAAATAGGAGGTAGGTGCCATTTACCTGCACTGAACAGGAGCACATTGCTGCTCAGAAAGAATATAACTTGTCCAAGTCACAAAGCTAAAAATCAGAGCAAGAGGGCTGGGGATTTAGCTCAGAGGCAAAAGCGCCTGCCTGGCAAGCGCAAGGTCATGAGTTCGGTTCCCGGTACTGGAGAAAAACAAAAACAAAAACAAAACAAACAAACAAACAAAAAATCAGAGCAAGAACTCCCTGCTTTTGAAGGCAGTGCTAGTGTGTGGACTGTGCAACATACCCCACTGGGTTTTCTGATAAAATGCAAATAAATACACAATGTGGTCCATGTGTTGGAGAAGACAGCATCTCCAAGACTAGAACTTTCTCCTCGACACATCTCCTACCAGAGCTGAACTCAGTAACCTCAGCATGGACCTTGGAGTCTTTGAACTTCAGTGCTGTAGTAGTTGAGGAAGCTTCAGCTGCGGGGCAATGTTAAATTACGCTCCTCAGCCCCATGCTGCATCTGGGGCTTCTTCTGATCAGTGTACTCCATGATGTAAGCCCCTCTGCCTTTCCAGCACAAGAAACCCCACTGCTATTGAAATCATGCCTTCTAGGCCTTGACTTATCTTTCCAGTCAGGCCAGCAGAGCTCTTCCTCCCCTGACCATTGCCTGCAGCAACAGGAAGAGCCAAGCAGTCCTTTGCCAAGCTTCATGACAAAGACTTTGTGTGGAGGCCAAAGGCCACAGCTGAGCTGGGCTAACTCCCTGGATGCTAGGACCCAGCTGAATGTGGACCAAGCTAAACAGCAGAGCTCGGGACATGCTGCACTGCTGGACTCCACCTGGCCCAGCAGAGGCAGCAAGATCACTCTTGGTCTCTACCACTCACTTGAAAATAGGTCCCTTGGCATTTTAGAGACTCCCATCACCCTTGGGTTTGGAGAATACCACTTGGCATTTGGTCTAGAATATAATCACTCTGGGACCCCGGGGGAATTGACAGACTGTGATAAATGGGAAAAGTCAAACAGGATTGCACCAAGAGCTTGAGTGTCAATGTTCCAATCAAGTTGCAGCATGCAGGACTAAAAGGGACCTCAATGCCAGGTAACAAAGACACAACAAAGGCCCAAGCAGGACAGGATTCCTTCTGGAGCATGCTTTGTGCCTGCCATCTAGGGCTGGTTGACACATCTCAGGTGTTGACCAACAGCTGATCTTTCTCCTTGTAAGAACACTGATATGTTTGCACTTTTGGAGACAGGAGTTAGGTAAGATGACCTGCTCTTCCTACTATTGCCTTTTGGGTCTAGAGCCTTCAGAAAAACCCCATGTCTCTGGGTATCTCTCTTTTGCCAAGGTAGGTGCCTATGTCTGAGACATGGGGCAAGACCTTTCTGAGCACACTGCAGTAGCACTTCAGCTCCAAGACACAGAAAGTACTGCTTGGAAAAGAATTCAGTTGTTTTAGGAACACTGGATATAATGTACAAAGATCTGGTAAGCATACCCTCTTTCCTGTACTGGGGCCTTGTTTTGTATACATGTAAGTGTTTTAAGTCTGTCCTGCCTTGTACCAACGCAAGGCTGAGCTGGCACAAGCCCCTAAGTCACCCAGACTTGACCCTTCTAGTAGAAAGTAGTGACACCCAGCTGCTCCTGCCGGTCCTGTCCTTGCAGGATCTCTGCTCTGTGGAGCTGCTCACAGAAGGGTGACAGCAAGTTCCAGGAGGTGGCAGCCGTGTGTAGTCGGCAAGGAGGAGCTGGCCCACTCCCAGCCCCTAGCCTGGAGGTGCAGCTCACCTAAACCACAGTAGGCTAGAGCTAACAGTGTTTCTCACCTAACCACCCTCCCTCCGGCTCCCCAGGACAGTCAAAGATCAGATTCATGGGCCATGGCTAATTCAAGACAGCCCAGGGGCACTCTGAGGTTGTGGTCTAGAGTGGCCACAAACAAGCTCAGCTGACTTCCAGAAAACATGGCAGGATGCAGGAGAGCCAACACTGCAGGCTCACTGCTGCTAGAACTGCCATTTGGGCTTCTCCAGAGAAACCCAAAAGGGCAGCCCTATGTGACTGAAGTAATTTGAGCTTCCCCTCAGACGCAAGCATCTTTCCCACATGAAGGGTTATACCATTCTGGTTGCAATGCACTCACTGGCATGTAATTCCTGCCTCTGTAAACTGAGAGAAGGAAATAAGAATGAATTAAGACCTCAGGCACATCTCCTAAAAATGAGCAATGATCCAGAGACAAGAAGGCTGTGGGCTTTCCAAGATCTCTGAAACACAAGCAATTTCCCTGTAGCCCATAGTCCAGCGCTTCTAGGATGAAAACCTACCCTAGAATGATTTTATAGAGGCAGCAAAGAAGGGAAGCGCTTTGGAACCCACCCCCCACTCTATTAAAAAGCATATGCAAAATGAGCCTCCAAGCTAAAAATAAGTGGCTATGGATTTAAAAATAAAGTTGCTCCATGTTTCAAAGAATCACAGAATAATAAAATTAGAAAGGACATTGGAAGTCAAGTAGGTACGCCTTCACTGCATCACAGCAGTCTCTCCCACAGGTGCTGCTTCTCTATTACTAGGACAGGGAGCTCATTACTTTGCAGGGCAGTTCTGCATTGCTAAATAGTTCTGATCTTTTAGATCAATTTTCTTCATGTTAGCCCAAGTTTATTTTCCTACGGCTGCCAACCAGCACCAAGTGTGTCCTCTGAAGCCATGATAAATACATGTACCCCCTCTCCCCGTGCTTTAGGCCTTTGCAGATGTCTGTGGCATGCCCTGCCCACCCATGTCTGCTCCTCTTCAGGCTACATTTGTTGGTTTGTCAAACAACCTAATTTCATGAGCCGTTGGCTGCCCTTTTAAGGGCAGGTTTTGGCAGGGCCACAGTTATTCTGTTCTGCTTTCTCTACAGGCCCTCCAGGCCCTCCACTGTGGCCCTCGACAGTTATGTGGATGCATAAGCACCTCTCCAGCTGGCCTGTTGAGGCCTCAGATTCTATTGGCCTGTGGGACAGAATGAGATTCCAGGAGTAGAATGATTCCCTGGTTCCTTGACATCAGAGGGCAGCTGCCACACCGGAAGTTCCAAAAGGAGAGATGTGGCAGGCTCGTGCACTGTTGTGTAACCACTAGCTGGCCTGCAGCGCATGCTTAGACAGATTCCTGATGAAGAAAAGAAAGAAGAAAGGCAAGCTGGGATCTAGTGTAGAGATAGATATATCTAAAGATTAAAAAACATTGCTACACATATACTAAATTCCCAGATCACGTCCCAGAAGCCATCAATCCAACACACCAGATCCCAAGTTAAATTCTACTTGCAGCTGTGTTCATCACCCCACTTCCACCCTTTATCCCTGCATTCAGTCATGTTTGGTGCCTCCCCGCACACACATCGCACCCACACTGACCTCTTCCCGTTTCCTCTTCCAGCTTTCCCCATTCTCCCAAGGTGTCATCCCAAAGCTTCATTTATAAAAGACCCAGAATATGTCCCATAGGACACAAATTCCAAAGAAAACCAAATAATGATAAGAACCAGTGGATGATTTCGCTTTCAGGACAGTAACTAATATCCTTTGGCTCTGAACTGATTTGGGGAGGATCAGCTCAAAGTTGTCCCTGCTGCACATGGACTGGACTCCCTGTCATGGGGGGGGGGAGGTACCCGGGCTGAGGCCATACTCACAAGGATCTCCAGTATGGCTCAAAGACTCCCCACCCAGGAGCATATGCTGTACAGTGGCAGTTTCATTTTGTATTTTTTCCCTCTAAAGTAAGAAGAAAAAGGAACTCTGGCAACCAGTGCTACATAAAACGCTGCAAGCCTCGGAACTGAGTTTATCTCGCACATGGAAAGTAACTCCCTTCTCCACCCCACCTCTGGAGATAAAGAGTAATAAAATATTAACAACTGGCTCTGCTACTGCCACTCATAGTGGGTGACTTTCTCTAAAAGACCTCTGTGCGCTGTTGCTGCCCAAGACATGTAAACTTCAGCCACCAGTGGCTTTTCTACCTGGAAGCGCAGTGGACTCTGCCTCACCCGGGAAGGGCTCCTCCAGTCACGTGCTCTGTGGAGCAGCGCTGTGGGAGCCGGTGCGGGAGCAGGAGATGCTGCGCCCGCCCCAGGCCTGGAGGGGACCCGGGCATCGGTTCTGGGCCTCGGGCTCACTGCTGGGCGGTGTCTGACAGCACAGCACGGAGGACAAGGGATGACTGCTTCCCCTTCTTCCAGAAGCCAAGCTATTCTGTAGAACTCCTCTTAGGGATGGAAGTGTGGTAGAAGTGGGGGGTGTGCGAGAAAGAGAGAAAAGGTAGGGAGGGAGGGAGAGAGGAGAGATGAGAGATAGAGAGAAAGAATGAGAGAGAGCTGGCTAACTAGGGCACAGTCCTCAGCTTGGGAGGTGGTGGGCCCTTTAGGAGCAGAGCCTAGTGGAGGGAAGTCAGGGAAGTCCCTTGCGGAGGATATCAGGGTCCTGGCCCCCCTCCCTTTTTTTTTTCCTTCCCAGACACCATGAGGTGAAGAAGCCTCCTCAGCCACTTGCTCTCCTGGAATGCAGGCCCACAGCAAAGGGCCAAACAACCAAGGACCGAGGCCTCTGAAACCATGAGCCAGTGCTCACTTCGGCAGCACAAGCCAGTGTGACTTTCCCTTTCCCAGTGATTATCACGGCTATTTCAGCGCAGTAATGGAAAGCTGACCAATACACCTGGAGGGGTTTGAGACTCAGAGAGATGGACCAAAAGGCAGGAGGAAAGAGCCTTACGGAGAGTGGAGGAAAGAAAGAAGGGAAGAAAGCTGATGAAATGGGGAAGGGAACAAAAGGAGGAGGAGTAGGCACACTAAGCCACAGAGAGACACATAAACGGGGAGCAGTGCACCAATGCTCAGCACGGAACCAGAGGGAGGGAGGGAGGGGGAAATGGACCGGACACTGGGAGACGGCGGGGTCTTTCGGAAGGACAGTTACAAATCAGCAGCTTGTCTGAGCTTATGAAACTCAGATGCTCATGGATGTAATTCTCCAAATCAGGAGCTTTGCCTTTCCCTGGCCCTTCTCTTCTGGGTCACCAGAGAGCTTAAAATCCAGATTGATGCCTTCGCTTGGTGACTCATTCAAATCAGGTGGCTGAAACTTTCCATCCAATCCTGCTTCCTTGAGAGGCTCCCGTGAGCTGAGCCACGTCCCAGATGACTCCCCAGGTGGTACTGCCTGCTCTCAGCACCTCAAGCCCATCAGCAGAGGCGGGCACCCTTTGCGAGTAAAGGGGGCCACAGGCACTTTGAAAGCCACAACACAACTCATTTTGGGAGGAGAAGACATGCCCCGCGGGGTGGAGAGGCCAGCTTAGTGCAGAACAGAAAGATCTGGGAAAGGCAGGAGTCCTGAAGGAGGCCGGGCCACACATGCAGTAACCAGAAAGCCCAGTTAACTACATCAGACTTTTGTACCTGTCTTATTAGTTTATTTGCAATAGCCTGCTATTTTTACCTGGCAACACAAGAACATGGTATTGATGTCCAAAGACCCCAGAGTGTGTGTAGTGAGAAGCAAGTCCTTCTCCCAGTCTTGTCCTCCAGCTGTGGTCTCCTTCCCTCAACCCCATGCAAGTGCTTTCACCAGTTCTTTGTGCCTAATGGGAGCTATGGGTCTCCAAGAGGCTTGACAAAGGGTCCTTGCCCCTCCTAGAGATGAGGCTGGAAGTGATGCTGAAGCTAAGAGGTGAGAGAAAAATAAGGATTTACTGGTAGAAGGGCAAAGGTCCTGTGGTCATTGCAAGTGCAATACTTTTGTTGAACTGGCAAACAGGTAAGGCAACCCCATCGTAGAGGATAAGGTATGCTGTGGGAGGGGAGAGGCAGGAATGGAGCACAGAGCCGGGCAAAAGATAGGTTATGATTTCTTGGGTCATGAGTGACATTTTCATCCACAGAACCCATTTAAATCCTGACAGTTGGATGTGTAGGTGTGACAAATCCATTTCCCATTTTGAAGAAGCAATTGCTGTTCTCCTGTGTGAAGATCAAGGTGCCCAAGGTGATGAGGGCACGCGAGTAGATTCATGGAAACCCTCCACATTCTGCCCTATGCCTGCTCAGCCCCCAGAGTTGGCTATAGTCATGGTAGATGCTTGCACATGAGCCTCACCTCACCTCGGGGCTCCAGCACTTCTTACCACACACCTTCAACCACACCGCTTCAGGCAGCTCTGTGGCTCTTGTACGGGGACAGGATGGATGTGCAGGGAGACTTGCACTTCCCAGAGCAGTCTTCAGCCAGCAGAGAATGGGAACTGATGGCAATGAACAGGACCAGCGTGTTCATGCTCCTCCGAAGGTCCCAAGCAGATGCTAGCTGTCCATAGGAGTGACCTGGAGTACAAAGAGGCCTTTCTTCTCCCACTCTGCCTTTCCTCACTTCAGATTCCTGGGCCTACCCCTCAGTTCGTGACTGGCACAGAAGTCCTGGGAGGACCTGTTTTTTGCATATGTCCCTAGTTGAGGAGTGGCAAATATAGTTGTTTAGGTAAGAGATGATTGGAGGTTGGATGAAGATGGTAGCCGTAACGATGGGCAGCCTGGAAAGCTATTTAGAAGGCTAAATCAAGAGTCTGCCACAACCCCGTCCTCCATCACCACTCTCTCTCTTATTCCCTGTGATGTTCACTGCCGGAGGAGCCCAGGATGGAGGAAGTACGGTCAGGTGCTGCAGTCCTGTGTAAATGGCCACCATATATGGATGTAGAACTCAACGGCCATCACAAAACTGAACTCACAAGAGATGAAGGAATTTCCAGGCAGTTCTAAATTTAGCTGGGTTTATAAAGGCACCTTTGGCAGATATCCCCACTATCAGTGTCCTTCAGGCAAGAACATGCAGCCAGGCCCATCGCAGTAGAAATGAAGTATCTGAAATAACTGAGAGAGGAAATAGAGGAGTGACAAGAGTTTTCTATTACTGAGCATGCACAATTAGGCGCCACACCTATCCTGATAGGCAGATAATGCTGTCTCCCTCTTACAGTGACTCATGGAGGATTCGTAAGCACCCCAAGGTTGCTCAAGTAGTGATAGAGCAAGTGCTCTCAAATGGCCCCAAAGGCCACGTTATACCAGTTGTCTCCTGGAAGCTACCTTCTGAAGTCCCCTCATTCTGAAGTAGGAGAAGGATGCCTGAAAGACCTAACCATGTCTTGTTATGGTTTATTATCAGACTGGTTGGCTGTTTTTACTTGGTAATGCAGCACAGAGTCGAGTTTAGTGAGAGTGGAGAGTAGAGATGGCCGTGAAAGAGGCCCAGGCGGGCAGCAGCTGGAGGCAGGATTGGGTGCTTCTCACTTACTTGCATTTAACAAACTACTTACATCAACTCATGCAGCCCTTGTTACAAGTCCATGATGTAGGCTGCACTACTGTGACCTCTTTCATAGGTGAGAAAACGGAGGCAAAATAAAATAGCTTCATAATTTTCCCAGGAGGACACAATTAGTGCACAATAGAAATGACATTTTAACCCCAAATTCCAAAATCTGTACTCTAGATCATTGTTCCATGTTGCTTCTTAGTCCCCAGTTCATGGAAAGGCCTTGGGGAATATCCTCTGTAGAAACCAGGAGGCATGGATGATGCGAGTGTTCAATGGGATGCTGTGGAAGTAGATTGGGAGAAACACAAAACACGAGTCCAGCATGAACTCAGCCCTCAGCTGATTTATTCTCCCATAGATATTAAGTATTTCCACAAATAATTGAAGAGAATGTTGACAGTGACAGATGATTAATGAAAGGTACCAATAATACTATGGAGACTCAAAGAAGGAAAGACATTTTAACATGGAGGAACAGGAAAGGGTAATGTATTAATTCATTTTCGTTGTGTTATGAAACACCTCAGAACTTAATGGCTTAAAAAGTGCCCACTTATTATTCCCATTGGGGTTGGCTCAGTAGGACTAGATGATCTAGGATGGCCTCCCTCTTGCATTCTAGATGGCCAGGACAGATGTAAATGACCTCTTATTCTCTAGGATATAGTCTATTGTCATCCACCTAGCAGAAGATTCCTACAAAATATGGGGGTCTGTGTCACATGTATTAGCATTCATTGGCCAGAAGAAGCCACACAGTCAAACCCAATGTTCAAGGGGTGGAGAAATAGATTCTGCCTTTTGGTGGGAGGAGCAGCAATTTCACATTGTACCAAGGCCTCTGAGGCATTAGAAGAACGCAGAGGTAGACTTTAGCTTTTAGTTTTCATTCAGTCAGGATCAGACAAAGCTTGAGAGAAAGGATGTACCTCGAAAGATGGCTGAGGCTGTAGTAACAACAGATTCCTAGTATATATGGAAAAAACCCACAGAGGTAGAAGAGCAAGGGGGGCCCCAGGACCCCTTTTACCTTCATTTGGAATAGACAAAGTTTGGAGAAGTGCATTGGTACTGAGCTATGAAGGGGATGAGGTGACATCATAAAGATCTTGGAAGGTTTCCATTGTTGTTTAGATCTAGAATTTTCCCCCAGAAGTCTCAGGTGTTCACAGATGAGGCTTTAGAAAAGTGATTGAATCTTGGGGATTCTGACTTCACTGGTGGATTCAGCCAGTGATGAGACGATAATCTGACAGCATTATTGGAAGATGATGAAAATTTTGGAAGTGGGGCTAGTTGAAGGGAATTGGTCATTGGGACGTGGCCTTGGAATCTATACCTTGTCCAGGGCAGAGCCTATATGGAGGCCTTCCATGGTCCTTGCCTGCCTTGCAAAGACGTCACTCTAGTGTCTGCAGTACTCCCACCACTAACTTGGTAGAGTGACATCAAAGGCTCTACAACAGCCAATCTACAGATTGTCACCTACCTACCGTGGCCAGTCCTGAGAAGGTGAGTTGGAACAGTGCTAGGCTGGGGATGTGAAATCAGGGAGACTGAGGCATGGGCTGCAGAGGTCACATTGAGTTCAGTTAGGGAGGGCATCTGAAGACATATTCATATCAGCCATGTGAGAGCTAGAAGGGAGAGGAGAAGGAGCAGGTGAAGAAAGAGAAACACAGATAGGTCCCTCAGACAGCCTCAGATCCTGAACACTTTCCCATCCACATGGACATTTACAAATGGTGACCTTGAGCTCCCTTTGTAGCCCAGGCTTATCTCAAACTCGCAACGATCCTCTTGCCTCAGCTTCCTGAGTGCTGGGATTACAGGTGTGCGCCACCACACCCAGCTCATTCTTAGGTTTTGAATGGTTCTGTCCCTGCATTAGGTGATGGAGATGGTTCTGTACCCTAAATAAGATGGTGGGTGATTATTCTCTCTCTTTTGCATCTTTTCAAGATGGAAAGAGAAAGGTTGGACAAGGATAGGATATTTTGACCAGGTAGCAAAGTGGAATAGAACCCCAAATGGGGTTGGATCTTCATGAGAGAGGGTTATTCTCTTTCTTTTAAACTTACTATTTTATTTGTAGCACTGGGGAGGGAAGCCAAGGCCTTGCATATATCATGCAAGTGTTCTATCACTGAGCCGCATTCCTAGCCTGAGAGCTTAGTGTTAAAATGAGCTATTTTTTTCTCCACCTCTCTTAGCACTTAGACAAACCATCATGTGAAAACAGAATCTGCCATATTTTCAAACAAATCCTACACTTTAGTGAAGTCTTAAGTCCTTAAAAATGTTAGTTTGAAGTCTATTTATTTTTTCAGTCACCATTTCTTTCAACTATTTTATCAGTTCTCATTCCACTTTAAAGAAACCCAGAGCCACTCTCCTCTGCAGTGTTTCCTTTGGGAGCATTTACCAAGTGTGTCTCCGCAGTGGCATAGGAAAATATATTTCCCTGGAAACGAGAGTCACACAATAGTCCTAGCCCTTCGGAGCCCCATGGGGTGAAAAAAATCCCCATTATAATTAAAATCCGATTATTCTGCTTTTATGTCACCTCCTTTGCTATAAATAAGAGCCAGTCCAGCTGCCAGAGCACAGAATGACATAGATACAATGTGATGTGTCAACCACTCATGTTTCCCTTTTATGAGATCAACTTTTATAACTATGCAGTCAACCCACCGACAGACTATAAAACCACTTATTGGAAACAGACCTATCAACCCAGAACATCGCTTGTCAAAGGCTGATTCCATCCTTTCCTGGACATAAGTGCATTCTCAGAGAGAAAACCAAGCGAGTGGCAGCCTGAGTTTCACCTGAGCATGTGTAGGTTGCAGGGTCACCCTAGACACCACTCCATGGGAGAAACAACGTGCGTCCTGTCATAATCTGCGTGATATTTATGGGCTTTGTACCATGGCCCGACTGCTTTACAAAACTAATCCAGCAGAATTCAGACTCCATGGATGCAGCCAAATATTACCCTCAAAAGTATTTTCGAGTCTATTTGTAGCCGCAGAAATGTCTCCTCTTTTGTGGTCCCAGAAGGCATGGCCATGCATGGAGCCCGGCGTCTACTTCAAAGAAACTGTTCGAAGCAGATGCCTCCTTGGATCGGAGGGGCAGTGGGAGGAGACTTGCAAGCTTGTTTTCATGCATGTCTATGCTCCACCATTTCTGTCTCACCTTTGCTGCATGTTCACAAGTTGGCACTGTCTGTACATGCATCTTCTTAGGTCCAAATGGACCTTTGAGAACTGTTCATGGAAAGGCCTTGGGGAATATCCTTGTTGCAATAGCTGTGTCCCCTTCAGGGGTGTGCCCTGCTATGGACATGACTCTCCTCTGTATCTAGGCATTCAGCTGCAGATGAGAAATAACTCTGCAGTTTTGTGATGCAGGCACTGCTAGAAAACATGTCTCCATGGCAACACTAAGTTTACCTCATCCAACAGCATTCAGATGTTACTGACCACAGAAACATTTTTTTTTCTTGCAAATTATACAGAGCAAGCATCCGTTACGTATAGAGCCAAAGGGAGCCTCTGTTGGTTGGTTTTAAAGTTCCACCTTGTTCTTGGGAGAACTGTCATATGTTTGTGAAGCGTTTTGCATACAGACAACATTCCTACCCCAATTCACCCTATCTCTCTGCCTCCACACACTGAGCTTTCCTTGCTACCAAGTAAGAGAGGCAGTGTCATTATTCATTTCTGTTCTAGCCACTGCCTGTTGCCAAAGAGTTGTTTTAATGTTTTGAGGCCAGAATTCATATTTTCTCAGCCTCAGCAGGATCTGGCCCACTCAGCACTTAATTAAGGCTGTTCATGGGAAATCCAGGTGCAGGGGGTGGGAGTGGAACTGACTGCTGCCACAGTGGCCTCCCCCCTCCTGTCCAGGATAGAGTCATTAACCAGGACAGTCATTAACCACTCTCATTCACCAGCTAAGGATTAGCATCATTGGGCACGACACTGTGCCTCTCTGCAACTCCCTGAAGAGCTAACTTCATTGTGAGGAAGCATTAGAGAAAAAAGATGTCGTTCTGTAACAGCAAAATGGAACTTTGAAAGTTAGATTTTTCCTTTAGAGACAAGTGGCTTCTCCAAACTTCCACAGGCATAAAGCAAGAAAGGATTCCACTTCCCACCTTTTCTCAGTCTAGATGAATGGATAGAATACACAGACACAGGCAGCCAGTTTCATTTCCACAGGAAGGGAGGAGAGGTTGGGTCCAAAAGGGATGGAAAAACTTGAGCTATCCATTGTCTGTATCACCCCCACTGTTCCTGCCTTTTATAAGAGATCTACCTGCACCTCGTTCGATGGTGGCTGGAGGTAAATGGGCTCCTCCATCTTCCTGGATCTAGCTTTGAATAAATCCTTTTTCTTTTTTTACCAAAACAAATGACTGTCTTTGATTTGATCAGCAGCTGACAAGTGAAGCTGAGCATAGGACCTAAGTGGCCAGTACCTATTCCTCTATATCAGTGGTTCTCAACATAGCAGGAAGGAGGGTTGTTCCCAGGGTACACTGGGCAATGCCTGGAAACAGTTTTACTTGTAACCACTAAGAGAGAGTCAGTGGTGGCTTCTTGGGGGTAGAGGTTAGGAATGCTGCCTAGGACAGCCCCTCTGCCCCTACCCAAACAATAAATGATCCAGCATCACTAGCATCGAGGATGAAGTTCAGAAGCCTGGCTCGGTACCAGCAGATTGCAGCAAGGTGTGGTTACATAGCAGTTCAGGTCCCTACTGCTCTCAGCAGAAGGGCAAGCAATTGGTTATTTATTAACTGTGTGATGAAATGCCTGTAAGTGTATTTGCCAGAGAAATCCAGTACACAGACACGCTTTCTTGTGACAGGGAGGGTTTACAGTGCATGCTAATCCCCCCTGGAAAGCCCTTTCGGCTCTGAATTATGATCTCAACCTACATTGTCTCACATTGCCTCTCTGTTACTAAAATTCCTTTCTGCACAATTCATATGGACATAAATCCTTCCTTTAAAGTCTAACCAATATGATTTCCAGAAAATTAGATTCTCCATTTTAAAAATTGTCATTTAAAAATAATGTCCTTAGTTCAATCACCTCTCTCTCTCTCTCTCTCTCCCTGAAAATCTTAAGATAGGTAGAGACAGAGAAATGTATGAAATGACCTTCACCAAAACACCTCATACACACATCTACACTGTACTCTTAGTGCCTAATTGGCATTTCCTTGTTATTGCTTGTCTGCCAGTCACATGATCCAGAATTATTTCTTAAAATGTGATTTGTATGTGGTATAAATATGGCCAAATTTTTTGTTTTTGTTTTCTTCCGTGATGAAAATAGGAGGAAAAAAAGGGAAGAGGAGCTGCAGGATGTGGAGGCTCGAGAGCCAGGACAAACCACTCCAGACAAGTTCTCAGCTAACTCACTCCAACTCCTTCCACTGGCTCACTCACTTTTTTTCCAAAGCATGTGTGGCTAAGTCCTATCCAGGCAAACTTAGGACAAGATGGCAAACATCTAGGCCCTCTGAAGGTCACACCTACTCACTCACTGCCCTAGGGGAAGATGGTATCAGGCCAAGGGGAGAAACTTGCTGAGCCTCTCTTTTGAGACAGAGTGGTCAGGATCAAGTGCTTAGGGGCTGAGGGTCCCATGCTGAAAAGATAGTGCTTCTCTGAAAAATACCAGTTACAGTGGAATGGGCCAGTGATACCGCAGGTCCTTGTGTACAATGAGGCAAGAATTGACAAGTATACACACAGTAGTAAGTAGCAAGCAGCTACAGTTCTTGAAAGTCACAGGAAGCTGTACTCGGGGCAGGTCCATGCAAAAAAAAGGGCTACCATCCACTCCCATCCACTCATTGCTGGACCACTCCCCTCAACCCACCTGAGCCTGAGGAAAGCCCTAGGGCCAACCCCCCATCCTTTGTCCCAAGATTTATTACCTGGAGGCAGTGATAAGGAAGACAAAGACCCCTGAGCCTGCTCTGGAAAATTCCAAAATTCCAAACCAGGATGTATTTTCACCAAGTCCTCTGGAATGACCTGCAGTAACCATTCTTCACCTGGAGTTCACTGAAGGCTCATCCATGTGGACTGCATCTCATACATCTGATCACAAGAGTGAATTATGGGAAAGGACATGCAAAGTAGATAGTTGACGTGACTCAGCACCCTGTCGGTCATGTTTTCAGTCATGTGCCAATGAGAGGTACTCTAGACCCAGCAACATTTTAAATCCCTAAACCTAATATCCTCAGCATTCACACCACTTTCCTTTCCACAATTATGAGCCTGCTTAATCTGAGTGTACTTTCACTTGGTTAAACTTTGCTGCTTTTTCCTTACCATCACATCCAATTTTTTATTCATTGCACACAAGAATGTAGGAACCCATCCAGGATCCCATTACCCATGGTAACACTCATATTACTGGACATTGAAAGGCAAGGTGCTTTGTGGCCAGCTTGCCCTGGATATTGGGGGAGTCAGGCCAGCAGAAAGAAGCTTCTGAGTGTATGTGTAGCCCCGAAGGACCAAACCCTTCCATGCAGGCAGGAGCAGCACATTGTATGAGAAGGGAAAATAACATGTTGGTGTTTGAGGTGGAACCTGGGCCTGATCAGTACTTTTTTTCTGGATACAATGCAAATTCTCAGTTCCTGAGAAAGTTTTGTTTGGTTTATTTCACCATTTCTGTTGAGCAGAATTTACTTCTTGATTCAAGTGATCCAGAAAGCAGGGTTGGCCTCACTCAACTCCCCTCTCCCCACACCTAGCCACTTTCTACCGAAAGAACTGCCTGGGCCACTTTCCTAGAGTGGGCCAGGCCCTTGCTTTGTGGATTCTCTCTCCAGGGCAGAGTCTAGTTTAAGGTTTAGCACTCAAGCCCTTTGCTCTTTGCCTGAATTGATGTCACCCTCACACAACACTCTGCAGCCGGGATCTGGAAGAACAGAGCCCATCTGTTACGGAAGGAGAACCTGCTTGCCTTTCCATGCAAAACCTGTCAGCAACTGAGCTGCACAAAGCCCCAGAGGCCTTGAGCTGGCCCTCTGTTAAGGAAAGCTAGCAAATCCATACAGATGTTTCTCTGAGAGCTGTTCTGACCAGGGCTCAGGGATTTAGCCCTGCCTGGTATCAGATAGCATGGGAAGGCAGGGAATGCTCTTTGGGGATCAGGAAATATATTACATGAAATCACAATGTAAGTGTGTTCTTTTTGGATTAGGCAATGTTTTTCCCTTCTATTTTTCTTTATATAACCTTATCACTTAGTGGACTTTATTTCTTTCCCCTCTGCCTTCCTTGGCTCCCAAGGCCTGCTGTGGTTCTAAGGGCAGACTCAAGTCACTGAGCAGTTGTAGATCCAAGGTTTTGAGCCTCTTCACTCCAACCTCACCTGATAAGTCTTATTAAAGGGTTAATGGCCTCGTTTTCCTATCCAATGGAGAAATTCTACTGAAGCTAGATTTTAGGAGTTTAAGATATTTACAACCCAATAGATAGATAGATAGATAAAGATAGATAGAGAGAAAGAGAGAGAGAGACAGAGACAGAGAGGTTGCATTAGGCAGAGTTCTCCAGAGAGATACAGCTGATGGTGTGGGTGGATAGAGAGATAAGAGGGGACTTACTATGGGAACTGGTTCATATGATCATGGAGGCTGAGAAACCCCACAAAATGTCATCTGCAAGCTGGCAAACTAGGGAAGTCAGTAGCCAGCTTCAGTTTAAATCTAGTACCAGGAAAGTTGATGGAGGAACATTTAGTCCAAGGTCGAAAGCCTGAGAACACAGGGAACTGTGGGTGCCAAACCCTGGAGTTTGAAGGCCAGAGAAGAAGGGAGCCCCAGCTCCAGAAGAGAGAGAGAAAAAGCACATTTTGCTTTCCTCTGCCTAAAAAGGAACAAAAGTCCTATCCAGGCCTGTAACCAATTGGCTGGTCTCCACCCACACTGGTGAACACAGACCTTCCTGACTTAGCCTACGGATTGAAGTGGGAGTCTCTTCCCAGACACACACAGCAGTGATGCTTCCCCTGCTGAGTGTCCCTTAATTCAGCTAATTTGACAACAAAAGTAACTACCACAAATGCATAGTTCATAAGCCATGGGACACAACTTCCTTCCTGCCGGACTCCATGGCCCTATGATGGTGACCAGCACCAGCTTCCCTGTCACTCTGTCCCACCATGCTCAACTGACCTCTGTCAGGACCAGGTCCTGCTCTACAGTCAAGCAGAGAAGTAGCTGATATGCCTTGAGATGTGCAATAGACTCTTCACCTCTAATATTTTAGTAATAGACCTGATACTTTAAAGATAAGTTCCTCTGAGAGGGAAAGACCGACTTAATCTGTACTTAGGTATAAGTGGCTAAGTGGCTCATGGTCTTTTCTCAAGCAGAGATTGTGTGTGTGTGTGTGTGTGTGTGTGTGTGTGTGTGTGCGCGCGCACACACATGCGAGCACACACACACACACACACACAGGCACATCCATTTGATTTCCAGCTATGAGCTTCTGTTAGGGAAGGAGTTAGGAGGGTAGAAAGCAAGTGTAGGAAGGGCAAGAAGGACTGGACACAAGGGGAAGAAAGGCAGGGGGAGGACAAGGGTCTTCTTCACAATTTTAATGGAGCCTCCCTTTCTTCTGCTTAGCCCCCCTTTCTTCTTGCCTTTACCTGTTCATCTCTGGGTCAGCTCTTTGTGGGCAGGTGAAGACACACTCCTCATTCCCACCTCAGATCCATCCATGTGGCTCTCTGTGTCCCACAATACAGGGGTTTTACATCTCCATGCATTAAGAAATCTTGAAAGAAGTAGTAGAAGGAAAAGAAGGTAAGGAGCAGACAAGCCCCAGGACAGAGAATCTGAAAGTTACATAATAATCTGTTGAAATCCAAATTAGTTAAACTATGTTAAATCAAATCAAGTAATAATGCTTTGTGTTTGGAGGCCCATCACAAGCCTGTCTTCTGGCCCATCCATTCCTCCTCACCCTGTAGGTGCCCTGTCTCACAGTTCTCAAACACCCAGACTGCTGGGCTCTGACTGCCTCAGTTATAGACACAAGGAGGAGAGTAGAAAGCAGAAGCAGAATAAGAAATGGAACCTCTCCTCCCTGTCTACCTGAGCAGCAGCTCTGGTAGAGGATTCCACCCTGGCTTCAGGTCCACAGTGGTTCCAGCTTTAGTGAGGTGACTCTGCTCTGAAATCTAAGAACGGTACCTCCTCTCTTTACTTCTGGTCCCAGAGTTGGCAGTGGTTTCTTGCTACTGTTAATCTCTGGGTTACCACTGTGACCACAGATTTGGCTTCTCACATCCTCCAGTCCCATGTGAGTCTGACCCTGCAATAGATTCCCTGTATTAAAAACATGCAGTAACTGATACCATCTCTCACTCACCTACCTTAGAAATTTGTACATCAGCATTTATTAATATTGGCACACATATACAAAAACTAGATCTTACAGGGAGCTCTCAGGCTTCTTTATGATCTGAATCTTTGCCCGTGTGAGTGTGTGTGTGTGTGTGTGTGTGTGTGTGTGTGTGTGTGTGTGTATGCCTATGTTGCAGGTGGTCAAACACAGGGGCCCTCTACCACCAAGCTGCATCACCAGCTCCTTTATTTTCCATTTTGAGACAAAGTCTTACTAACTTATCTAGACTGACATTGAACTTGCAGTTCTCCTTCCCCAGCCTCCCTAAGTGCTGGGTTACAAACATGTACCACCACTCCTAATTTATGACCAGAATCTTAAAGGAGAATGGAGACTGTTATGGCTTGTATCTAGCTGTTCCCCAAAAGCCTCAGGCATTCATAAGTGGGAATTTTCAGAGCTGTCTCCATCTAAGGTGTGATCCTGTGATTAAACGTAAATAGTACTAAATTAGTCCACTAAATAGTTTAACATGGTTCTGGGTGTGGTGGCACTGCCCCAAAGGCTTGTAACCTGAGTGGGATCAAAAGGAAAGGGAGGCTGTCTGCTTTGCTTCACTTCTCTGCCTCCTATTGCCCTGCTATGGACTATTTCTCCTTTACAATACCCACCCCACCTTTGAGCCAGCCAGCTATGGACTAAAACCTCTACAAACTAAGAGCCAAAATATACTTTTCCTCTTTTAACTTTAGGTGTTGGGTATTTGTTTCAGCAAAGAGAATAGTAGCTAAGACAAAGATGCATCCAGAGAAAACTATCTTTTTGCCCTCACCCTCTTCAAAACTGATTGGAAAAAAGATTCTTGCCATTGCTTTCATGTATCTCCATTTTGTTTGTAGTTTTGACACTCTGCTCATGAGAACATGTGAGAGAAGGCCTTAGAGAAGGGCTTAGTGAAATCCATTTTCACCTTCATCTCACCCAGCAAGACAGCTGTATGTCTGATGCTTTGGTTCTTAGGTAAAATCCCAAGAATGAACCGCTACCTTTTGTTTTATGTAATGTCTTTATTTCTGATTTCTTTGATTTTTCTTTTGATGCTGTTGTACCTTGTGGACATAACATTTATGCTATTTTAAGATGTTGTACAGATTCTGGTTGACATTGTCCTGTTTTTATAATTCTGTAATAATTTGAGTGTACTTCTCCGTTATAATTTAGATCTAAAATGTACCTTTAAAGTCTCATGTATTTGGAAAGTGATTGGATCATGGGGGTGCTATCTCACCAGTGGGTTCATCCTTGGGTGAATTTAGAAGCTGAACAAGCTGTCAGGTAGGGGAATTGGAGGTGGGTCGCCAGGGGCATGACCTGGGAAGCTGTCTTCTTGTCCCTGCCCCTCTGTTCTTCTGTCTCTCTTTCTCCCTCTCTCTATTTCTCTCTCAATCTCTAATTCTCTCCCTCCCCCCTTCTCTTTTCCTCCCCTCTCCTTCCCACCTCATTTCCTGGCTGCTGTGAGTTGATTGCTTTTCCTCTGACGTGGCCTTCTGCATGTCACTTCTGCCTTGGAGCCAGCTGACCATGGACTTAAACTGTGAGCCAAAATAGACCTCTCTCCTTCACATCGCTATCAGATTCTTTGACTGAGCAGCCAGCATGCCCTTCACCCTACACTTGAGCCTCATGCCCTGCATCCAACTCCCACCCACCTACTGAAATTGCTCTCTCAACATGGCCTCAAACTTTCTGGCCATTAAATTTGGGGAACAGTCCAGTCTTCATCTTCCTGAAGCAACTGCAGGATTCACAATGCTCTTTGTCTTCCTTTTTCTTTTCTTCATTTCATCAATCCTTTCACCCAAGAGAAGGACAAAATCTGTCAGTCTTCACAAACGTTTCTGCTCCTTTCTTATTCTCATTGACATTACAGAGAGCAAAGCATGGGAAATCTGAGCCCAGTTGCCTTGTTAGCCTTTCACTATCTCTCTGATTTAGAATTCTGCTTCCATTTGCACCAATGGAGGTGCCAGTGTTGGATTAGAATTCATAAATTATGACTATGATAATGTCACTGCCCTGCTCAAAGATGTTCAGTATATTCTCCTTTGTCCATAGAATACAATTAAAAAGACTTAATCTGAACTGCAGATCTCTTTAACACTTTCCAGCTGAAATCCCATCACGTATCTATATTCTGACTCACTTGCTACATCCTATCCACATCCTGAACTTTCCCCTCCCCACATACTCACTAACGCTCTTAGCATTGCTTCTGCCTTCAAGTCCTAGAGAAAATGGAGCTCCCTGCACCAAGCCCATCTTGGGCACTTTCAAATGACTGATTGCTTTTTGTTTATGTTCTCCTTATAGTAATTTATTTTTAATTAGGTATACATTTGTGAATATAAAATATATATACAGACTTGTGGTTTGTGTCATAAATATTATTTCTTGCTGTTGTCACAGACAGTAAGCAAGTCCAGAACTGAACTTCTCATCTCATCCCCACTCCATTTCCTAGATGTTCTCATGAACCCAAGCTGAAACCTGAGAGTTATTAGCAATTTTTGAAAGAAGTGTTGTTTGGTCCCTCCTTATAATCCTCTCATGTCACCAATTCTTAATAACTCTATTTCAGAAAATACCTCAGATATGTTGACTTCTCTCCATTTTAAGCCAATTCTCTAGTCCAAGTCATAATTATTTATCACCTAAACTATTTCAAAAGCCACCCAGGTCTCATTATGTTGACTTTTACCCCATAATCCATTCTTTTTCCAGATCATAAACCAGAGTATGTTACTTACCTGCTTAGCACCTTGCCATGGCTCCTACAGGCCTCCACATTCAGGACCCAATTCACACTCCAGTCTTCTCCCAGGCCCTCTCTTCACTTACTGTGCTTCAACCATGTTGACCTTCCTGCTGCTTCTGAACTATTCTGTACTTTCTGGCACAGGGCCTTTGCAGTTCTGTTCCCACCTCCCAAATGGCTTTCATCCTTTGTTTCTCAGCTCAGGAATAATTTCATCAATGGTATCTTAGATTCCCCAAGCTGTTCAGACATTTCTAGTGAATGTTCTCAATATTGCTATGTAGAATTAAATGCAATTGCACTCTAAACTGACAGCAAGACCTCTGTTCATTGTTCCCACTGAGCCACCACTAAGTAGGCACCATAAATGGACTGAATGACTACACCACACTTCAAAAGCAGATGAGTATTTGTTCACTTGCCTAGAGTTTCCTTTTTCCTCTAGGCTGTCAGGAATCCTGGATATTTTTATTCACCACTATGTACTCCCGAAATTACCACAACATCTGGGACATAATAAAGTCCCCATATTTGTTGAATGAATGAATGGGTGAATATTCACCATAATAAAAGAACTTTTACAAATACCTATGGAAAAGGACAAGAAAGCCAATAGAAATAGAAGCAAAGTACATAAACAGGGAATTCACAGAATAAAAGTACAAATGTTAACAAACATGTGAAAATATATTTTGATTGTAATAAAAGAAATAGGAATTTTTATAATTAAATTCATTGGTATAATTTAGATATGCATAATGATCACTTTTATCATAAGGAATTTGTACCTGTACATGATATATCTTAGTTCCTTTTTTCCCCATTCCCCTCCCTTCTCTTCAACTCTTCCTCCCTTCCTTATTTACAAAGTTTATTTTTATTTTATCCTTTTTTTCATCATTTTTTCCTTTTCCCTTCCATCCCTCCAAGTCCCCTTTTCCTTTGAACAATTATTTCCTATTTCACAACATCTATTGTACAGTTTTGTTCTTATTTACACTTTCAGTTTCTCCTTTCTGAGAACATCCCACATTATGGATGTAAGATTGGCAAAATACTGAGCACATAATTGAATAACTGCCTACTGAAGACAGGTGAGGAAACAGACATTCAGCCAGAATCACCCAGTGAAACATTTTTGTAAGGTAGTTTCACAGTACACATTACATTTTAATGGTGCAGTTTTGGTAACTCAGAAATTCTGTCTTCTCTATGGGACTTCAGGAATGCACAATGAATAGGCAAAAATATATTTAGTGCAAGATTGCATATAATATAAAATATCCAAAAAGAATCAATTAGATAGAAAAGTTTTATTAATTTAGGCTTGACATTATCACACAACAGAATACCATGAACTGCTCATAGAATGAAGTAAATGCACTATATTAGTATTGATATGAAGATGTCTAATATATATCACTCAGTTTAAAAAGCCATCCTATAGAACACATTGATTTGTGCATATATATATTTCTGTTGGAATTATTCCCTGTATCCAACTATTAGCAATGTTCTTTAGGGGTAAAATAACAGAAGATTTTGAACTTTTAAATTATCTTTTTTGTATTATTTGAATGTATATAAGCATTATGATCTCCATAAATAAAACACAAGATCAAGAGAATCCTTTAAAACATGCCTAAATATAAGGGCTCAGGTAGAAGCTAATAAATTAGTTCTATGATTTATAAGTGCTATAAATTATAACATTGTGATGTTATAATTCACAACATATGAATTATTCTATATAACAAGAAACACCTATGGTATAAAATAGCTTTTGTGGTCAACCTTCAATTCAGAATACATTCCATGGGATTTAATACACAACTTGCTCCTTATGGAAATCCCTGGAGGGCCTCCAACTATTTAGTTCTACTTATAACACAATAATCACAAGTGTGATTTTTGGTGACAAAAGAACAGGACACCAGTGAATCCTGATAACACTGAATTCCAAAAGAAACAGTGGGTTTCTATAGATAAATGGGTGCCCAAGAGCAACTGCATGTCCCTAGGAGGACTGGACCAACCTCTGTTGGCAGGAGTGGGTTATCTAAGAAGTCGTGGATGTTCCTACACCCTTCTACTCTGTTTTATCTCTGCCTTGCCCCCAATCCTTACTTTACCTCTCTCCCCCCTCCCAACACACACATACACAAGCACATGAATGCACACACACACATGCACACACATATCCACACAGGTACACCTAATCTTTGTATTTATCAACTGACCTTGGTTTCCCTAGCATGATTCTTGATACTGCACAAGAACTATAGACTCAGAGCAACACTTTTCCCACACATGAAACTCCTTGTCTCCAGGTTTCTGGACCTGAATCCTGACACTTTCGAGCTTCACACAAACCCCAGTGGGCCCACACTCTTCCTGGGGTGCTTAAGAAAGAAAAGATGGACAGGCCTTCAATTACACCTCCCTGATAATCAAAGGAACAAACCTGAGTCTAAAAGGACAATACAAATGACTTTTGTCATTCTGTACATAGGCAGCATGTATCATTCATAATATAAGATAGCTTTTATGTGGACTGAATGTAAAATCAGTATAAAAAGCTTCCTTTTAAAATATTTTAAATATCACCTATGGTCTAAGTTTTTACTACCTTCCTCACAGGTGTCCTCCAGAAAGGCCCTCCTGCGCAGCTCCCGGCACTGTGCAGACTTAAGTTTCCAGTGGGAGCAAGGCTCCTGTAGGACTCCACCTGCAACCTCAAGCAAGCAATTTTTAGCTGATAAATATACCAAAGTCTTTAAGAATATCTCACGTGCCTTAGCATTTTCTAGAGTTTTGAGGGTCAAGTTAAATTGTGTTGACCTAAACCTACTGGACGTTGGAAGAATGTAGAGTAGAAAAGATTCTATATTGGGCATTGGTCTAGAGGACATTTATCTTGTATTTGTTCATTGGCAGCTCTCTGACCCATAGACAAGTCCATCCTCTGGGCCTGATGTTCTTTGTCTATAAAATGACCAAATTATACTTGATGAAACAGTGTATGTAAGACTCTAGTAAATGTGTCACATTCATTACATTTCATCTTCAGCACAATTCCAAATGATATGTATATCATCTACATTTTATAAATGCTTTCTAAAAGTCCCTTCTCATCCTAGTATTTTTAGATTCTAGATTATTAAGTTTCATCTTTGTTCAGATTTTTATCTTTCTGGAAAGTTACTTGAATTTATTTTTAAAGACATTTATTTTAGACATTTCTAAAATGAAGAGATGCAATTATCCAACAAATTCAGGAAATGAGATTGCTGATTTGGAGGCTAAAATTGTTTCTGATTATTCTTGTGGCTGCTCTAGTCTTCCTAAATTCACCAGTGGTTCATTTCTCAGCTTTATTCGAGCTCTGTACATCTGCTTCCCTCATGGAGCCTCAGTTTCAGATCTATTATTATGTTGACTTTGCAGACATATCTGCAAGTCACATGACTTTGCAGGATTACATAAGACAAAGGAATGGGACATGATGGTGTCCAGGCAAGAGATGGAGCACCCTCCCCATCTCTGGTTTGAACATACATAGCCTTCCTCCAAAGTCTCATTGGAAATGAAGCCCCGGTGTGACAGTATTAAGAAATAAGGCCATTTGGAAGTAATTATATTGTGTTGGCTGTGGTATTAGTGACCTTATAAAAGGGCTGAAGGGACCTTCCCCATGTGAAAAGCAAGCAACAAGGCACCATCTTTGAAGCAGAAACCAGGTTCTCACCAGACACTGAACCTGCCAGTGCCTTGATATTGAACTTCCAAGCTTCTATAACTGAGCAATAAATTTATGATATGTATAAACTATCTAGTGTCAGGTCTTTTGTTATAGCACTCTGAGTGGGCTGAAACTATATTGGTCTCATCCAAAATCATGTAAGGTGGTTTCACATCTGATTCAAGAACAGCTGACTGGGGTCTTTAATTGAGCTGTGGTCATGGATGGTCTGTTCTGATCCTCTGGAATTTATAGCAGGTGCAAAGTGAAGAATGAGCAGCCAAGCACGAATTAAATATGAAAAGCCCCAGAAATGAAGCCAACTTTGCTCAATACTTTTATTTTGAAATTTGAAATAATTTCTAATTATTGGCTCTATCAGGGCCAAATCTTATAGGAGTAGCCTCAGGATACTTGAGGGCTGATCAAGATTCTGAAAAACTTAGGAAAGTCATAGAAAAAAGCTTCTAGTCATCTGTAGGTGTATTTCCTCCAAAAGTCCTTCCAAAGTATAAGACCATCTGGCTTTCCAGATGCATAAATCATAGCTGTGTCTAAAAGATACTGGGGCAGCTAGGTGAAAAGTGAAAAACATCGTCAGCTCATTCTTTTTCTTTGTGTGATGCAAAATAATGCTTCATTTCTGCAGAAGTAGCCCTAGTTTTGAGCAGCAAAAGCCTTGACTCTCATCTCCAGTTCTGCCACTTACAGGCTGCAAAATTTGGAGACTATCAATCACTCATCTCTTTGGCTTCAGTTTCCATACCTATAAAATGAGTGTTGGATAGGTTGAAAGTCTTTGAGTTGTAGGAAAGCTATGATTCTATGAAATACACCATTTGTTTTGTTGTCAAGGAGACAGCCTGAAGCTCAATTAACCTTACTAACTCCCCCGAAGGACTGACACTGAGGCCAAGTTCCCCTTGTTCGGAAGTCTGCGGTTCAGGTAAAGGAAGTAGCGTGGGAAATGGGAATGCAGCCTGTGGGCTCTGGCACCAAGGCCTTGGGCTGCTCTTTGGGTTTAATATGTGAGCTTTCTGAAAAGAGAGAGAGATGAGAGGTCTGCAGACTTGGAGGATAAATGAACTCTGCTCTCCACTGACTGAGTCAAGCGCTCCCTGTATAAGTTTGTAACTGGGGATGTTTTTAGACTGGTATTCTTTAAACAGTGGTATGCAAAAATAATTTCCAGGGGCGATTCAGGCTTTGAGAGTTTTGAAGAAGTTAATGTTCAGATTCTCAGCTTGTATGTATATTCTTTCTACCTAAGAATATACCTGCCTCTATAGTTCACATTTCCCAACTTTTTTTCCCCAGCCAACTTTCTTCTTTATAGAACTAAAACCACCCCTAACCATTCTGAATCTGTGTGGGATGTGGGCTTCCACTATAACCCCCTGGACACCACATGTAGGGACAGCTCTAGAACATGATTCTCCTGAAGGGGATTCACTGACAAAGACTTAAGGGAAGAGTCCTTAGAAAACAGAGCTCTACTGGGGACAAGCACAGACAAGGGCTGTTTCCTTCTCCAGAATCTGGATTCAGAAGTGAGACTCTTGGTTTTTTTGTTTGTTTGTTTGTTTGTTTGTTTGTTTTAAAAATAAAAGGAGGGAAACATTAACAGACATACAACATTTTACAACATATCACAAGCACAATACAGACAATACAGAGTTACAAACAAAGTGGTAGGGAATTAACAATGGTGGTTGTATTACATATTGATATAGAAGTGAGACTCTTGTTACAGTGCTGCAAGGGCAAATTTTTTAGTTCAAAGTCAGGTCAAATATTTTTCTAACAGGAATTGTCTGATGAAGCTAATGGGTCTGAGGAAGCTCTGCCATTTTTTATTTTCTTACTTACTTGTTACTGAGACAAAATACACAACACCCAAAGTTAACAGGGGAAAAGTTTATTTCAGTTCACAGTTTACAAAGGTTGCAGCCCAGTTGGCTGGTTCCAAGGCAGGGCAGCATGGCAGAGGCACACCACAAAAGAGAAATAGTCCATGGTAGAGCAAGTAGAGAGCAGCAAACAGCAGCAGCAGCAGTCTGCTTTCCCTCTCCGCCTTTATATTCTATCCAGGCTATAAGCCTATTGATTGGTGCCACTCATACCCTGGGCAGGACTTCCATTATCCACACCCAGAACTATGTTAAACCCATTTAGTTATCACACACCCTAAATCCGGTCTACTCTTAAAAGCCCCACCTCTGAGTGCATGAGGCTTTTGGTCAGGGGGACATCCAAATACAGTCCACAACTATTATGTGATAGATCTTATCAGTAATGAGCTAAATCTGCAGAAGAAAAATTTTGACAAATATATATTGAAGCACATAATGAAAATAATAACCTCAGTTTGCAAACGTATTGAAATTAGCAATATTTCCTTTTCCTCAAACTTTTCCAGAATATATCTGGGTAAATAAAAGGTCTAAGTCACAAAAGAGTATGAACACTTGTCATTCCAACTAGCCTTCATAAAGACTTTACTGGTATATTTCCCAAAATTGAGAAAGTAACTCTATAAGTGGGAAACAAATCTTTTGCAGTCAGTTGGTTCTTAGGCCCTGCAGCTTAGACATATGTTGACTTCATCAAAACCACAGAAAGGCCTTTTGATTACAGATTGCCATCATTTTTGTCAAACAAGTCATGATTGAGTGGTTTTGATATGCCAAACTCCTCCCCTTTCTATCTCTTTATTTATATGACAAGATTCCTCAAAACTTACATCTGTAGAAATGAAAAATAGCAATATAATTGGTGGCAAAAACTGACTTACTATATCAATAAATCATACTCTTTCATGTAGAATCAAAGTATTTTTTCAACACTGTAATAGGAACAGCAATTACATTAAATGATACATTTCTATTAACATCATTCTTCAAATATATTGTTTTTTTTATTAATTATGTGCTGCTACTACCAACTGTTGTAATAACTTCATAACAATTGTTTTAAAAATTGAATCTTACAATCTCAGATAACTGTGAAAGCAAATTTCAATTTATACACAGATTTTTGTTGCAGAGATATATGAAAATATGATGAATAAAAGACTTTCAGGATTCAAAACTCTATATGTTAGAATAAAATTATGCATGGAAAGTTGAATGGAAACCTGAGTTACAGAAGAAAATAAAACATTGAGAAGTTCCCAAATGTTAAAGAAGAGTTTGTCCATGGACCATGATAAATACCAAAAGTTACCTGAAAATGTTATTTTAAAATATTACATATTTAAGAATTATCTTCAGGGTACATGAGGAAAAATATTTCAAGACTGTTTCTGTAAATGCCTTTCTTTTATTGAATCCTTACCAGTCTGAGATTAAAGATATGTTTTTCAAACTTTTACACTCCTCATGGGTAACTGAGACCTAGACAGGTTAAGTGTTTGCCATCACACAGAAAATGCATTCATATAGGCAGTTCATGTTTTCAGACCTCAGGGTCTTTGCACATGCTATCTATCCCTCACCACTTTGCCAGACTAACTCCTCCTACTCATCCTTGTAGATCACTACTTTTAGTATCCTCTTATCCCCATTCTCGTCAGCCTCCAAGCCAGAGTCAAATGCTGTTCTGATGACTCCCTACCATGTATGCTAAATAAACTCCTCAAAGACCACTGCTATTGTCTATTGTCTTGTGTGTAGCTCCTGAGACAGTAGGACTGTCAAGGTGGGAGCTGACTGCTTGCTGCCCACTGCTGTACTTATGGACTTATCCACATTTGGGCACTTAGGACACATAAAAGGAATTAAATGATTTAAATGAGTGATTGAACCAATGACTGAGTCACAGATGTTAAATGAATCAACCTATAGGTTTTCTTTAAAGTTAAAGTTCTTACAGTGAAAAATTATAGAGGACTGCTGTCTTGGAACTTGGAAGATTCTTTCCCCAATATCTGGAGATGGTAACCACAGCATATCTAAGACGATGGCATCCAATCCTTCCTTGAATACCACACATGCCTAGACATGAAGAAGAGCTAGAGAAGAGACCATGAAAGAGGCGTGAGGATGTTCATATATCAGATGGCACTGGCTCCCAGTCTGTCCATCTCCTCACTTCTCTTTTCTTCACCTAGCCCAGCAGCCCAGGCCTGTCTTAGCTTAGACCTGAGCTGGGGATCCTGAGTGTCTTGATCCTCCGCAGTGTTAGTATCATCTCCACCAGCATGCTGAGCTCTGGAGAGGAGATCCACACATGTCAAAGGCAGAGGTCCTTTTAAAGCGTCTGTGCCCCACAGCCATGCCTAACTCTAATGTGCCTCGGGGAAAGTTCCCAGAAGGCTCTCAGCATACTCCCTAGTAGCCTAAGGAGAGTCAGCAAGAATCTGAAAAGAAGTGAAAGTTCTAAAACAATCCAGAAATAATATCAATGTCCTTCATTACTTACTCTGTTTTCACGTTTATTCCATTTTAATTTTATTGATTGTTTTTCTGCATTGATCTATGTGTCCCCTTCAACTACGTGACCTGAAGAATTAAAACCAACACAATTTCTCACTTCTGCTAAACAAGTCTGGGGCCAAATACACTTTCCTGCTTGTTAAAAACAATACTATGTCTAGACAAAAATAACTTCATGACTAATTCCAGGCGATTGTTGTTCCTGGAAGACAAGATTATAAACCAGTAGCATAGCTTATTTATCAAGGTTGACTTATTGTCCATGAAGACCCACTCTGAGCATTCTCCTCGCTGACCTCATCAACCCATAGCTAACATGCCACTGACCCTACCTGTGCTGAACTCCCCCTGGTTTTCCAGATATGGTCATAAAGTCACCCTGCCCAACCCTAACACCTGTTGCATACTGCCTTGACTTTGCCATCTGAGAGGCTGCTAAGACTCCTTGACAGCTGTGTCTCCCTTACAAGAGTAAGTCCAATGAGTTTCACTTTTCCTGGTCAGAAGTTGTCATGGTTTATATTTAGATGTCTCCCCAAAGCCTTACCTGACCATAGGTAGGTGACTGGATCATAGGTGCATGATCCTTATCTGTGGATTAGTCCACTGATGAGTTTAGAGCTAAATGTGATATTGGGAAGTGAAGCCTGGTAGAAGCCTGGGTCACTGGGGCATGGCCTGGAAGGGTGTATCTCCCTTTCTTCTTCCTTGATTTCTCTCTGCTTTCCCAATGCCCTGCTGCGCACCCTTTCTCCTCTGTCCTGCCACCCTGCCTTGGAGCCAGCCAACTATGGACTGAAACCTCTACAAACTGTGAGCCAAAATAAACCTTTCCTCTTTAGAGTTGTGGGTACCAGGTATTGTGTCTCAGCAGTGAGAAAGTAATTAAGACAGAGGTGTTTCTGGAGGCCTTTTGGAAGAGCAGTGGGCAAACCTGGAACCCCTAAGAAGACCTTAAGGTGATCATTAAATTGCAGGTGAAGGGAAGGGAATGATGGGGCAGAACATAAGAGCAGTACTAGCAACACTATCAGGCCAAAGCAAATTTTATGACTGCAAGTGCTCCCAAAAGTGCTTTCTACTGCTGAGTCAAGCTAAGTAACAGAAAGTAAATCCATTTGAATCAGGATTTGAAAATGAGAAATTAACAAAAATGCAAGCCCCTATCTAGGTACTTGGAACAATACTTCCTTGGACACACATCTATAAAACTGCCAGTATTGTAATTTGCTAGGGGAATAATCTGTTAAAGTCATTATATGACTAGTGACTCCTTGGTAGAATAGCTTCACCCAAGTCACCTAGTTAGTAATTTGGTTAAATATTAAAACTCCACTCTCAGGGTGCATCCATTTACCTGGAAATGTCTCAAGTTTATCCTTCCTTATGGCTGAATAAAAAAATAACACATCTTCTTTATTCATCAGCTGATGGGCATTGGTTGTTTCCAAGGTTTAGCTATTACAAACTGTGCTGCTATAAACATGAGACCATATACTTAAGTAAAACAAATCGGACACACATATATAAATATCACATGGTTTCTCTGGTGTGACAAACTGGAATTGTAAAGACCAAAATGTATAATAGATATTATGGAATATGAAGAAAATATTCAAATAGGAAGGGGAGTTAGGGAGCAGGGAGAGGGAAAGGAAGAAAGAAAAAAGAAAAAAACGAGAAAAGAAGGAAAAATGGAAGCAAAGCTTTTGTAAATAAGGAGGGGAAGAGGGGCTGAAGGGAGAGGAAGGGAATGGAAAAAAAGAAGACTCAAGATATATCATGTACTGGTACAAATTCCCTATGATGAATGTGATCGTTATGTATATATAAAATTTACCAGTTAACGTCATTAAACAGAAAAAAACAGCTGTCTTAGTGGGTAGGAACATGTCTGTTAAAACCCCTAAAAATGTGATCACACCTCTTTAGACTACTAAATCTGAGAAAGAGGCAAATGCTGCTCCATTGGTCTACTGTAGAATCTCTTCATGTGCTAATTTCTCTGCTTTGAGTGCTCTCTACAATCTGTATCTTATTCTGGTTAATTTCATCCTGTCTGGGAGGATCTAGGCTAAAGCCTGTCCTTGCCCTGCACACCAAATCAGATACTCCGTTACTTTCTCTGATAGTGGATTTTGCTCCTGAGGACCACCTCCCAACATTGTAACTAGATGATTAATTGAATATTTATTTTTAAGGATCTGCCTCCCTTCTTTGGAATAAAAATTCCTGGAAAGAAATGATCAACTACACAGGTTGAACACTAGATCTTGGGCATACTGTAACATCCTGTACATAGTAGACACTTAAATATTTCTGGAATAAATGCACTTTTTTCTTTTCACTTCCATTTTTAAAATATTTTCAAAACTTGTATGCTTCCTTCAGACCAAAGTCAAATGCTATCTCTTCAAAAAAGCCTACAGGATGACATCTAACCTTTAAATTGATCACTCTCTGCACTGTGTTCCTGAAGCATGTTACATTTACTACACAATAACACTTGGTTGTACCATATGAAATTATTGGTTCTTGTCAGCCAAATTGATTGAATATCTGCAGTGCCCTAGTAGTTTATGTTTTCATTGCTCTTGCTTATATTTGAATTCCTAAGAACCATAGCTGTTCATTTCTAGTATCTAAAACATGTAGTATAGGGTTTGGTACACAGCAAATGCTTAATAAATGTTGGTTACAAGAAACTTGGACTGGCTGACTCATACTCCTGCAGCTCATGTTGTTGTCCAAAGTGACCTTAATCCATGAGACTTTCCCAAATCTTAGCCACTCCCTAATGACAAAATGCCTTTATGGACTAAATTATTTTTTCCTGCTTCCAATTGGGCATCTTCACTCAGAGTGAGAGAATTCATTCCCAGCTTACAGAAACCACAAGCCATGGAAAGCTGAGGTTATTGCTTGCTGGGAAAAATAACACCAAGATGGATTAGATCAGTCAAATGGCTCCAGTTATGCCTGCCAAGGGGACTGCGAAATTCCGTGAAACACCCTCACCTTCCTCCACCCACCCAGACAGCAAGACCCCTCTATTGTCCATCTCCCTCTTCTGTGGCCAGCTGCTCAAAGGGGGCTGGGATAATCATACACACATAAGGATTCTGCACTGCCTAATTGGCCTTGCCCACCTACCGAGGATGACATTGAAGTCCCCACAACTGTTGCTGCCCCAAGTTCACAACAAATAGCTGTAAGTCACAGGAGAGATGACAGGTGTCACTGAACCAGCCCTAGGATTTTAGTTCTTCAAGAAATTAAAACTATTTGTCTGGCAACAAAACTTGCTCTGAGGCACTTAACCTGTTATCCACTCATTATCTTTCCTAAGCCCCAGAAAATTCTTCCAAAAAGCCCAAAGCTTAGAAAACATTTGTTCCTAAGGAAAAAAAAATGCACAAAATTTTCAGACAGATGATAAGGCTTCAAAAATAGAGAATTAAATTATTCAATGTTTGTCACCCACTTAGGCTGGGCAGAGGTGTAACTATAACTAAAAATAAAAGAAATGGGCCTCTGATTGACCTTCTAATGGATCAAAGGTGTTCAAGGCATTCAGGTTTGATGCATTTTGCAACTGAATAAATGCCAGAAAATGAAATCTCACCTGAAATCATGCACTCTGTTAGTTGGAGAAGTGAAACTAGAACACTGACCTCATCACTTTGTCTCCTATTCCCCTTTGGTTGGGCTGTGATGTTTGGAGGTGATTCCACTTGAATTTTCCTAGAATTAACTGCAGTACTCCTCTATCTTGTGTCCTCACAATAAAATGTCACACACTGTGTGGCTTAACAATAGACATTTATTTTCATACTTTAGAAGCTAGAAGATTGAGGTTCCTGGCAGATTCAGTTCCTGGTGAAGGCATAGCTTTCCCTTTTCTGGCTTGCATATGGCTTCTCATCGTTGTGCCCTTACGTGATAAAGAGTAAACAAACTCTCTGGTGTCTCTTCTTAGAAGTGCATCAATCCCATCCCAAGGGCCCCTTCATCATGATCCAGATACAATCACTTTGGAAGTTAAGACTTCAACACATAAATTTGGGGGAGATGCCATCAACATTCAGGCCATAACATTTTGTCTTGGGTCAAGATTACATTCCTTGGTCTTATCAAGAAAAACATAAATCCATCTTTCAGGAAATAAATGATTCCTTTTGGGACCACAACATCACACTTTCAATAAGTTAAATATATTTATAATTTGTAACAATCATAAAATGGAATAATTGAAGTATTCTGTTTTGGCCCTACATGACTAATTTCACCCCAGGTCTCTGGAATTACCCATTGTGGGTAAACGTCCATAATCTGAGTGGTAATTATGCTATAACCACAATACCCACAAAATTTTCTTCCCAAGGTATCATTCAGCATGTCCAGGGAAATTCCAAGGAATACAAACCGATTTTCCCTTCTATCCTTTTCTCTCTGCCTATTCATTCCACAGTATTAGAAGACATTCCCAACCTAGTGTATATGTTGTTGTATTACTAGTCCTTCTTCCCGTATAGTGGGTACCACTCCACTGTAGTACCCATAACTTGCCTATTCACAAACTAATGAATGTTTTGAGGTGCTTCCAGTGGAGCAATTAGAAATAAAAATGCTGTAAGCATGCACAGAAGTGTTCTTATGTTTATGTACACTTAATTTCTCTTAGGTAAATGGTATGGCTAGGTTGAACAGTAAGTGGGTATTCAACTTTTTAAGCATCAATCAAATTGTGACTGTATTAATTAGAGTTCCCTAGAACACCAGAATCAACAGCAGAGGGCTGAAGTAGATATTTTAAGAATTGGCTCCATAAAGGTTGTTAAGTCTAAAATCTGCAGGTAGGCTAGACACTCAGGTCAGAGCTGACACTGTGGCTCAAGCCCAAAGGTTGTCTGCTGGTAGAATTCTTTTCTGCTTGTGGGAGATCCCTCTTTTATCCTATTCAGTTACCTTGGTCAGCTCAGGCTCCTGTAACAAATACCATAACTGGGTAACTGAAACAACAGATGTTTGCTTTGCACACTTCTTAAGCTAGCAAATCAAAGATCAGGATGCCAGCATGCTGGCTTCTTTCTGGCTTGTAGACAGCTGCCTTCTTGCCCTATCTTTACACGGCAAAGAGAAAAAATTCCGTGTCTTTCTTTTCTTATAAGGGGAGAAAAACATCATAGGAAATCCATTCTCACGACTTTATCTAAACTTAATTACTTTCCTAGTCTTTACCTCCCAATATCATCATATTTGGGATTTGGAGGAGTGGTGGCATAAATATTTAGTCTACAACATCAGACCTTCAACTGATTGGATGAGACATACCCACAGTTTGGAGAGTTACCTGACTTAAAGTCCACCAACTTAAATGTTACTATCACCCAAAAACATGCTCACAGGAACATTCAAACTAATGTGCAGCGAATATCTGAGCATCATGCCCCAGCTAAGATGTCACATAACATTAACTGTCACAGCTCCACTCTTGTTAACTTGGACCCACATGAATTTTTTTAAGCTGTACTTAATCTCCTAATATAGTTGAAAAAACCAGGTCACATTTCCATTGAACATAAACTGTGCTACATGCAAAGGAAAAAGCATTAACTCCTTGGTTGTTATTTATTCTTCTCAATATTCTTAACTTAAATGCTATTATGTAAAGTTAACAATACTCAGGTATTATGACTTAAAGTTAGTACATCTTGTGTTACCTGATAAGGAGATAAAAGAGAGCTGAAAAATACACACGTCTTCATGACAAAATACAGAAAAAAATGCTCATGACAATTACAGTCTCCATTTCTGTAACTGGCCATGTGATCATAGCTTATATTGTAACTCCCTTCTTCTATTAGTCATCCTGTGTGTCCTTTGCTGCCAGCAAGCTGCACCTCAGCTGGCCCCTGTTCTTTACATGATCAGGTGACGCACACCATCGTTCCTGAAAGGCAGAGTCAGGATCAGCCCTCCAGGATCGGGTTGCTGCAGTTTTCCCTGGATCTTAATCACAGGCATAATGGCATTAAGAGACACCCTTGGGCATCTCCCACATTCTAGACACATTCTTCTTTACCTGCCTTGTGGAGCGGTAGTGAGGATCAGTCACCCAGTCAACAAATAACTCCTTTTTTTTGCCTACTAATTGAGAAGAATGGGGAGTCCAAAGTGGTCTGGGGGCAGTCTTCACTTCCAGTCCAGAGAACTCATCATTGCATCTCCTGGTGGAAGCACCCCTTCCTCTGGAACTGAGATGTCCAGGCAGCAGAACACAAAGTCATTGGAATAGGAAATAAACATTCTGCTAGTGCCACTCCCACTTTCATCCCTTGATCTCTGGACTTTGGAGTATGTGCTATAGGAGAAAAAGTACTTTATACTGGACACCTGCTCAGAAGATATCTTTCTCCTGGCCCCAGACCTGCCAGGTATTGCCACCTGTCACCATAACTGAGTCTCCAAAAGGCCATTCTACTGTTCTATGAATCTTGTTCTGCAGGGGGCCAGGAACAAGGCAAGAGCAGTGAATTCCATAAGTGTAGGCCCATTGCAGCACTTTGTTCCTATGAATTGTGTGTTTATATGAAGCAGTATGGTGTAGACAACATGACAGAGGATGAAGCATCCTGTAAGTCCATGGATGGTAGTTTGGGTAGAAGCATTGTGCTCAGATAAGACCAATCCATATCCGTAATAAGTTCCTGTTGAAGAATAGGAAGACAGTGCTGCCCCACCCATGGCATAAGTGCAACAAGGACTGAGAGGCTTCTTTTACTAAAAACACTGGCTCTTCACATGGACCTGTTCGTACCCAATTGAGAAGCTAAAAGCAAGATAAAAATCTGCTATCTCTGCCTCCATTCTACATCTGTCTCCTGTGCCCTGTCACCTTGGATTCCAAGAACAACAGGTATACTGATAAACACCTGATGAGTCAAAACTACTCCACAGGCACTAGCAACTTTCCTGTTACAGATATGGACAGGGCTCTGCCTGACCAATCCTGAGATAATCATCAACTAGACCAAAGTCTGACCCAGACTACTTGACTGTGCATGTTACTGGCACCTTCATCTGTGTGATCTAAGAGCTCATGCCAGTTTCCCAGCATGCTGGTCCGTTTATTATCCAAGTGTAGTTACACCAATTGAAAGTTCTTTTCCTGCCTTTCTGTACTACTTTGTGTTTACTTTCTTTGGAATGAGTGGTAGAATCATATTTGTTGGGACCACCAGAGTCATGCCTGTGTAGGAACCTCGTAACATAAGCAGCCAATGTAATCAGGCTACCACTAGGGAGAATGGTGTCATCTTTGGGAATGGGTGTTGTTGGTCTTAGTCAACAGTTGGTCACTCAGAAGTGGCTAGAGCCAGACTGACATTGGTGAGTAGACATGCAAATTTCCAAGCAAATTTCCTGTGTAACCTCCATCCCTCCATTCCACAAGGACCACTAAGTTCATGTACCCACTGGAAAATAACAGGGATAGCTGGGAAAGGAACTGACTAGTATCCACAAATGGGTCATCCTAACCACTTGGTTATAGAAACTTTCCTCTGCTGAAGCTACCCTTTGGTGAATATTCACATCAGACAAAAATATTGTAATCTTTTTTGCCCTTTCAGAAGAATCTCAGGAGGTTGAGGCAGGAGGATCATGAATTCAGGAGAACCTGGCTCAAAAAGGAACAAAATAAAGAAGGAAGGAAGGAAGGACAGGAGGAAGGAAGGAAGGAAGGGAGGAAGGAAGGAAGGAAGGAA
>NW_004955412.1:31604831-31670171 GCF_000276665.1 Chinchilla lanigera | reverse complement strand
GAGGGAGGGAGGGAGGAAGGAAGGAAGGAAGGAAGGAAAGAAGAAAAAAGGGTCTATCCACATACCCACCTCTCAGAACTCATTGTCACCAATTTTCCAATACTGTTCCATCCTCTTTCCTGACAATCCAGCCAAACTATGGCCACAGCCCTTACAGTAATGTATAATTTTACATCTCACCAATTTCTCCTTCAAAAGAAAATGAACAACCAGGTACACTGCTCAAATTTCTCCCCACTCAGTAGGCTGTGGTGCTACTGCTCTTCACTTCTCGGTGGTGCCTACGTATGCAGAACTGTCTGCAAACAAGGCCTGAGTCTTCTTTTCCTCTGTCCGCTGACCTTAAGGAATCTTGCCATGATGCTGAGAGAGAGAAAAGGCGAGACAGAGAAGCAAAAATGGGCATTTGGGCTACTTCTTCATGTACTTTGAGTGTCTGTTCATGCCCACTTTCATTTGATGCTGGCATGCTTCTATATAGGCTTAACATTATGGCTTGGGGGGTTAGGCAATACCCAGTTCATGATGGGAAGCTCAGTTCTCAGGTAACATGGTAACCCATGGTTAAATGTTTAGTCTCTACTGAAGCCAAATATCAGGTCACAAACCTATTTCTCACAAAGGACAGTAATGATCTGCAGTGGATGGTAGACCCTCCATACAGAATCCTAAAGGTTATGAGTCACCTGTAAGTACCTCCAAAGTCTCCAAACAGCACCCTTATCTGCTTCTGACACCTAAGTGATGTGGATAAGGTTTGGACCTGTTGTAGAACCTTCTCTTATTCTGGGATCTACTCAAAACTAGCACCTTTTTGAATCCCTGGATAAATAAGATGAAGTAACACATACAAATGAGAGCTGTGTCTCCTCCAAAACACAGAGGTCCACTAGACACTGTGTCTTTTTGTATACTTGGTTGTCTTTTATCTGAGGAAGGGACAGGTGAGAAAATTTACCCCTCACTTTAAAAGAAATATGTCAACATGCCCCATACCACTAAGTCCCTAGAAATTTCACTGAAGTATAATGTCCTTAAATTTTTGTCGGATTTATTTTCTACCCTTTACCAAGAAGAGCAGAGTGGGTCTCATTAGCATAATGTCATCATGTAACAGACCAGTGTGATATTTTCTGGAAAAGAGAAGTGACCAAGGTCCCTGTGAGCTAACCTGTGACACAAGGCTGAAGAGTCAATATACCCTTGAAGTAGGAGAGAGAAGGTGTTGCAACTCAAGCTCAAAGTCTAGTCCCTGGCAGAATTCCTTTTTGCTCCAGGGAGGAAGGTCAATCTTTTGTTATAATCAGACCCTCAACTGACTGGATGAGATTCGCCCATCCTAGAGACAGCAATCATCTTAATTCTAAGTCCAAGTATTCTAAGTTTAAATGTAATTTAATCCAAAACACTCTTAAAGAAATATCCAGATTGATGATTCAGTGACTATCTGGGCACTATGGCCCAGCCAAGTCGCCACATATATTAACCACCACAGTGACTGCACCATTTGCATACATTTGTTCCCATCACTCCTATCTTCACCAGCGCTTGGAATGGTTGGTCTTTTGGCTCTTAGCCGTTCTAATAGATAGGCAATTATATCTCATTACAGTTTTCCTATTTCCTTCAGTTCTAATGATATTGAGTATCTTTTAATATGCTTACTTACCATTATTTTTATGAAGCATCTGTTCAAGTTTTTTGCCCATATGCTATCAGCTTCCTGTTATTGAGTTGTAAGGAATATTCAAATATTATAGAGCTACACTGGATATATGGCTACCTAACAGTGTCTCCCTGCCTGCAGTATATCATAACAGTATATTTTGAAAAGCAAAAATTCATTCTGATGAAGCCCAATATATTTATAGATTTTTTAAATTTATAGTTTTTATGATTTATTAAAGAAATCTTTGCCAAATCTAAGGTCAAATAATTTCTTTTTTATTTTGAAGAAAAAAAGAAGCAATAAAAACAATGGTATGAAATTTCAAAACAAGATTATAGGAGAGTAACAATGGTTAGTACATTGAATATTGTTATCTTCAAAGTAGTCACTCATAATTTCTTCTGGAAGTTTTAGGGTCTTAACTTTTACAGTAAGATCTATGACCCATTTTGAGTTAATGTATGTGTATGATAGGAGATTAGGATCAATGGTTACTTTTTCATATGGTGAATGTATTAATTTTCTATTGCTTCCATGACAAATCACAATAAACTTTACCACTCATTTAATATCTCATAGTTTCTGTGAGTCAGAGTTTAGTCACTCTTTAGTCTCACAGGGCCAAAATCAAAGAGAATGCTCAAGGAAAAACTCTCTTTCCATGACCATTTACATTGTTTGAAAAATTCTGTTCCATGTAGTTATAGGACTGAAGTTCTTGTGTCCTTCCTGGTTGTTGGAAATTGTCTTAGTCCATACAGACTACTATAACAGAATATTATAAACAGCAGAAATTTATGCCTCATGTATATACATATATACATAATTTCCCCCTTCTTTCTTTTCTCTTTTCCCTTATCCCAGTTGCTCTTTACTTTTGAGCATTTTCCTTTCGTTTCACAATGTCTGTCATGCCTCCTAATTTTTATTCACTCTTTCAGGTTCTTGCACTAGTGAGACAATATGTTGCTTACACATGGAGGTCTGGTTTATATCACTCATAAGTATGGTCTCTAGTTGTGACCATTTACCTGTAAAAGCCTCGAGTTTGTCTTTTTTTATAGCTGAGTAATATTCCATTACATAAAAGTACCACAATTTTTTTAGCCATTCCTCAGCAGATGGACATTTGTCACATTATTGCCTTGGTCTGTATCACCTAACTCTGGAAAGCAAAATTAGCTTCTGTGAATAATCTTAGATAATTTCCATGCTTTCATGTCTATAACCTTAATTAATCTGAAAAGTCTCTTTTGCAATAGTAACTATATTACTGCTTGATTGAATAACCAGAATACAGAGTCTGGAGGAGGCATCCTTAAAATTCTGCCTATCACAGATGAGCATTTTTACCAGTACTATTTGTCAAAAACATTAACCATTCATCACTAAGTTATTTTGGTCCCTTTGTCCAATATCAGTTGACAGTGTATATATTGACCCATTTTTAACACTAGTGTCTTTTCCATTAGTTTAATTTTCTACTTTTCCTCAATGCTACACTACATTGATTAATGTAGCTTTGCAATGTCCTGAAATTAAGCAAGAGAAGCTTGGGTTTTTTTCTTTCTTAAAGATGGCCATTCTAGGTCATATTCTGTTCATTTTGTCTGTATCCTACGTTAGGTTATCCTTTATTATTTAGGAAAGGGATTGAATCTGAATGATTTTGTTTTAATTGCAAAATAAAAAATTCTGTCACTAATCTTACTGATTGGCAATTCCTATAAACCTTCCACAATTATAAACTAGACACATAAAAAACAATGTAGAAACATACTCTTAAAGGTACTAGAAAGCTAAAATCTACACAGAAGAATTGCCAGTTAATGAACAGGAAAGAACAAAAACTAACAAAATTGTGATCTAGTAGGCACTAATGAACATTTCCAATTCCCAAGAAAACAGCTAAGGGTCTAGGAAGTCAAAATACTCTATTTAAGGTTCCATCAGGCTTGGAGAAAAGGGATTGGGGTGCAATAGTTTATACATAGTAAGTCATTAGTAAGCCTCAACTTAGAAGTAACGAGTAAGCAGAAGAATATAGAATGAAGAAGAATTAAACCCTCTCAAGATGCTGGATTTAGGTAATATAACACTGTTAATGACCTTAAGCAAATGACAAAACCAGAAGTAAGTTCACTCTTAAGGAAAATCAACACTATTCTTTCAGTAATAGAAAAAAAAGCAGGTAAGAAATGATCAACATAACTGATGAACTGGATCTAACTGATATTTATAGAACACTCCTCCCAGTAACAGCAGAATACTCATTATTTTCAAATTTACATTGACTATTCACCAGAATAGATCATATTCTGGATCATAAATCAAAAATAACAAATTTTAAATAGTTGAAATCATACAAAAATGTCCTCACACAATAATGGAATTAATTGAAATCAATAATACAAGAACAACAGGAAAACTCCAAATATTTTGAAATTAAACAACACACTTCCAAATAATCCATGGGTCAAAAGAAAACATTTTTGAGTGGTGTCAGTAATATAGCAGATAAAGAGTTTCCAATTCTCCTTCCCCCACAGAAACAAATGATTAAGCAACTATCTACTGACTACAATATTTCTGGGAGAGTTCTAGAATACAATGAAAAAGTTTTAGCAACAGACTGGAACACAACCACTGAAGATGGAAATATCACTCCTCCCCAGTACAGTACTGCTGAGTATCCAGAGGAATCCCTTCACACAGGATCACACCACATGAAGGTAAAGGAGAACAGACAGATCTCAGCAGTTTTCCTCACCAAGGACTGCAGAAGCTCTTGTCACCACCACTGACACCTTTCATGAACAAAGACTCCCACAGTCTTGGTGATCACAACAGAACACCTGGAATACACATCACTGTGACCCTTGACAGGAGTTGCTGCTGCTCTACGCTTTCTCCCAGATTCACCAGATTTTAATCTGGTAGGATTAAAGGAATCTGGTAGGGCCAGATTCACCCTACCCCATCACCACTACACACACACACACACACACACACACACGCACACACACACTTGATTCTATGATTCCTTCCATGGAAAATAGGGAATAGGAGTCCCCTTCCCCAGCATCCCTCGACACCACTGGGAACATCTTCAATCTTCACTACCAAGGACTCCCAGAATCCTAATGGATGGTGTCCTCAGCTAACAGAGCTGACTTGTGTCTATGCCACTGCAGCCCAAGAGAAGAAGCTGCCACTGTGCCCTCTCCAGAAGACTGCCATATCCCACTAGCTACTGCTTTCATAGTCACAAAGAGGAAGATCTTTCTCCACCAAAGCTAGTCTATCCATTCTGAAAGAAGTCATTGCTTCCTCAAATATATACACATCTAAACAATGTTGTGAAAATTTTAAAAAAAGAATGAAGAACTACAACACAACCAAAGGGAGACAATTCTAGTAGAAAACACCAAAGAATGAAAATCAATAAATTGACTAAAAAAGAATCCAAAATAATTTTTTAAAGAAATTCAGCAAAATAGAAAAATATGAAAATAGACAACTTTACAAAATGAAAACAAAATGAAATTTTCAACAAGAACATATATCAGCTACACATGGGACATTCTCTAAAATAGACCATATACTAGTACATAGAACATGTTTAAGTAAATGCAAAAGAATTGAAATTATCCCATGTATACTATCAGACCATAGTGCAATGAAACTGGAAATTAATGACAAAAGAAAACACAGAAACTCCATAAACAGTTGGAAATTAAATAACATCTTCCTGAACAACCAATGGATCACAGATGAAATCAAAGTAGAGATTAAACACTATTTACAATCAAACAAAAATGGAGATACACCAATAGCTAACAACATACTAAATGGTCAGATATTGAAAGCTTTCATGTTAAAATCAGGAACAAGACAAGGATGTCCACTGTCACCACTCCTATTCAATATATTTCTGGAAATATTGGCTAAAGCAATTAGACAAGAGAGAGAAATGAAAGGAATAAGGATAGGAAAGGAAGAAGTGAAAATATCATTATTTGCAGATGATATGATACTCTACATAGAAGACCCCAAAAACTCCACCAAAAGGCTCATGGATTTAATAAATCAAATTCAGTAACATAGCTGGATACAAAGTGAACACTCAAAAGTCAATTGCATTTCTGTACACAAGTAAAAAACAGACTGAGAGAGAAATTAGGGAAACCACACCTTTTAGAATACCATCTAAAAAGATGAAATACTTAGGAATCAATCTAACAAAAGAAGTAAAAGATCTATACAGTGAAAATTATAGGACTCTGAAAAAAGAGATCAAAGAGGATATCAGAAAATGGAAAGATATTACTTGATCATGAATAGGAAGAACCAACATTGTGAAAATGGCCATACTCCCAAAATTGTTGTACAGATTCAATGCAATCCCAATTAAAATACCATTAGTATACCTCACAGATCTAGAGAAAACACTCCTAAAGTTCATCTGGAAGCAGAAGAGGCCTAGAATAGCAAAAGCATTCTTGGGAAACAAAGGAGAGGTAAGAGGCATCACAATTCCTGACTTAAAATTATATTAGAAAGCTACTGTGATAAAATCAGCATGGTACTGGCACAAAAACAGACTGGAAAATCAATGGAACAGATTAGAAGATACAAATACAACTACAAATAAAGTCACCTTATCTTTGACAAAGGGGCCAACTATGTTCAATGGAAGGAAGATAGCCTCTTTAATAAATGGTGCTGGAAAAACTGGCTTTCCACATGCTGAAGAGTAAAACTAGACCCATGTCTTTCACCATGCACTAAATTAAAGTCAAAATGGATCAAAGATCTAAATATTAAAACAGAAACACTAAATTTATTGGAAGAGAAAGTAGGTAAAAATCTTGACGACATTGAGGCAAGCAGAGAGTTCATGAACAAAAACCAAACTGCATGGGAAAATACTTCAGAGAATCAATAACTGGGATCTCATCTTATTGAAAAGTTTTTGCACCTCTAAAGAAATCACCAATAAAGTAAAAAGAAAACCCATGAATTGGGAAAAAATTTTAGCCAACTGCCCCTCAGACAAAGGACTTCTCTCTAGGTCATATAAGGAATTAAAAAAAAAAAAATCAGGCCTCCCAAATTCAAAGACCCAATCCAAAAATGGGTATCTGAGATGAATACACTTCTCTAAGGAAGAGATACTAATGGCAAATAAATACATGAAAAAATGTTCAACATCATTAGTCATTCAAGAAATGCAAATTAAAACACTGAGATTCCATCTCACCCCAGAAAGAATGGCTATCATCAAGAAAGCAACCAATAACAAATGCTAGAGAAGCTGTGGAGAGAAAGGAACCCTACTCCACTGCTGGTGGGAGTGTAGACTGGTGAAACCACTGTGGAAATCAATTTGGAGATCCCTCACAAAACTACAATTAGACGTCCTATTTAACCCAGCTATTCCCCTCCTGGGTATTTTCCCAGAAGAATTAAAGACATCATACCGCAGCAATATACATGCACCCATGTTTATAGCAGCACAATTTGTTATAGCTAAATATTGGAAACAACCCAGATGCCCATCCACTGAGGAACGGATAAAACAGTTGTGGTATTTTTATACAATGGAATATTACTCAGCTATTAAAAAAGATAATCTCGAGGCTTTTGCAGGTAAATGGATGCAACTAGAGACCATACTCATAAGTGAAATAAATCAGACCCACATGTGTAAACATTATATTGTCTCCTTGGTGTAGGAACCTGAAAGACTAGGTAAAACTCAAAACATACAACAGATGATAGGAAAGGGAAAGAAATTGCTCAAAGGAAGGAACGACTGAGATGAGGTAAAGAAGAAACAAGAAAGAAGGAAGGCAAAACATAAATATATATATGAATAGCTGTAATGACTGTATTGCTGTTGTCTGATGGTGTATTGAAATGAACATTTAATGCTCACAATTTTTCATGTTCTGATCGACTTTGCATACTTGTGTCTTGTGGTCTGAGCAATTGATGTGAAGGTAACAATTTGTAGTGAAATTACAATGGTGAACTCCTACCATCTTGTCTAGTGAAACTCTGTATTATCTCTAATGTTTTATTGAAGAATTATTTTCTTATTCTCTTTAATGATTTGAGCAATCTTTCATTCTTACATCTGATAATCTGAGCAATGTAGTTTAGGACAGCGAAGTGCAATGCAACAACCACTGTTGATGTGTATTAATTTGTCTTGAGACCCTGTATCACTTTGAATGTTGTTGCTTTGATTTGTTTATGTTCATGATACTGGTATGCTGCTACTGTTCTATTTTTTTGTTTCTTTGTTTTTCATGTACTACTCTCTTTAAAAGAAAAAAAAAGAAATGCAAAAAAAAAAAAGATGAAGAATGAATAAAATACTGCCCAAACAAAAACTGAGAAAGTTTGTAACTATTGCACATGTCTTCCAAGAATAGTTGAAGGAGTTTTTCAGACTAGAACAAAAAACACTGAACAACAACACAAAAGCATATGAAATCATAGATCTCAAAAGTAAAGGGATTTATACAGACAAATACATAATACTGTAATAATGGTAGATAAATTATTTTAACTCTAATACTAAAGTTAGACATAAAAATATTTTAATGAGTACATGACATACAAAGCAATCTCTGAGTGAAAGAACAAAAGGTATTGGGAGGAACAGAAAAGGGTAGTTATACTGTATGTAGTTGAAGTTGAGTTAATTTAAAACAGATGTTTATAAAGATAAGACACTTTATGCAGGAATCATAAAGTACCTATACTAGATACCTAAGAAATGAAAAGAGTAAAAGTAAATACCAAAATTATGAAATAATAGAAGACAGAGAGCAAAAGAGTAACAAAGTGGCAATAGTTGATTCTCACATAAAAATAATTATTTTAAATATAAATAGAGCTGGGGATATAGCTCAGCAGCACAGCATCTGCCTGGCAAGTGCAAGATCCTGAGTTTGATTCCTGGTACAAATAAATAAATAAATAAATACATTTATTTTTAAAAGTAGGTTGAATTCATTAATCAAAGGCATAGAAAGCTAAATGAATAGATAAATGGAGGAGCATCCCATGTTCATGAACATTTCTCCCTTGCAGATTTTGGTCTGTTCTGAGGTACCATCTGCTCATGGTGGACCATCTCAAGCAAAGTAACACAGCCAAGGTGGTGAAACAATTGATCAAATTGAGAAGGAAAAACTCCAGAACTTGCTCTCAATTCTTGACAGTGACTAGCTGTCTGCTGTCTGCTGCCAGAGCAGGACCAAGCTCACTGACAGAGACAAGAAATGTCAAGAAAAGGAAAAAGACACACCCCTCATACTTCATGAAATGAAGGTGGGGATCAGGAAGTAGGTCCCAGATAAAAAGACGCCTATTCTCTTTGAACCATAGAACCCAGTCATGTCAAGCTTTATGACTCTAGACTGGAGCCAGACATCATTTTTGTGGCCTTGCAAGAAAAACTTAGGGCAGTGGGTAATTTCTGACAAATATGCACATCAACCCATTCCCCCAAGGATTAACACTCCACAGCTGCTTCACCATACATTACTTTCCTTTGTAAAGAAGGAAAGTCACTCAACACAGTGTCCAGCACTACCAAAGGGATCACAGTGAAAAATCACCTCATTGTTACCTATGGAAGAGGGCCTGAGGTTTTTAGATGCTCCAATACAGCATAATTAGTGCAAGCACAAATAAAGATGAAAAGGTAGTGTTATTACCAGATGCTAAGTTAAGCCTTATTTGAAGTAAAATTGCCTACAGAAGCAAACACAACCAAACCTTCTTCTCAAGGATTAATATCTCCTTTTGAGGGTGTGGATACAGCATCCCCTACTATAGTAGCCCTTGTTGAAGTCACAGAACTCATTATATAGCCTCCTTGAAGTCAGAGGCTCTGGATGCAAAGAAATGGGGACTCCTAGAGATCCTAGAAACCTGGTTGATAAAGGCAAGAAGAAAACAACGGTCATGTCAAATAGGGGGCAAAAAGAGAATGCCTATATTTTGAATCAGATGATACCAAACAAGTAGTTGTGAACAAGATCAACTACTTTGACTAGAAAGTTAAGAGATGCTGTCATACTGCCATGCATCTGAAATGGATCAAGGTCTGACCCCTGGCAAGATGGAAAAGAAGGCACTGAATGGCATCAGCCCCTCTTTCTACCCTCAGCTCTTGTCACTTCTACATCCAAGCTGTGTGAGAAGAAATCCTTCAGAAGCTCTTGCTATACAAAGAAAAGCCTCAGGAGCTGATCCTGAGCCTTGTAATCCCATACCCCAAGTGTTCCATGTATAAAAACCTATCTGTCAAGATGTGGCAGCCTGAGGGATCAGGCACTTACCTGGTAAGGCAGATAGGTGGCATTTTGTTCAGTGAAGCCACTGAAAGTCCCACTACTGGTGGGAAATTTACTATAAAATTATACATATACTATCACGTGACTCAGCAATTCCACTCCTGGGCATTTACCATGGAGTTGTGATCTCACCTGGAGGTGCTCCCCCACTCCCAATCTGGAAGTGATTTTCGTTATCACAAATGAAAGAGGAGATCGTACTGGTATACAGTGGGTAGACGCCAGAGATGCTGATAAACCTCCCAAAATACACAGAATAATCCGCTCTCAACAAAGATTATTTGGCCCAAAACATCACTGGAGCTATGGACGAGATGGGGCAAATTCAGGGTGGTATGGCCGTAGACATCACTGGTGCTACAGTTGAGGAGCCCTTCCCTAGAAAAGTGAAAATCTATGTAACATAAAACCTGTGCAATAATGTTCATAGCAGCTCTATTTAGAATCGTCAAAACTGCCATTAACCCGATGTCCTTCAACATATGAGTGGAAAAATAAACAGTGCTACATTCAAACCATGGACTATTATACAGAAATAAGAACCAAAATGTACATGCAATAACCCAAACAAATCTCAAAAACAATCTAGCTGATGAAAAAACCAATCTCAAAAGATTACCTACTGTATGAATCCATGTTTTGACATTCTAAATGTTTGTAATGACCTCTGGTAGAGCAATCCGTGATAACATTACTCACAGTACAAAATTAAGTGAAAAGATTTGCTCCCAGTTCTGGTGACAAGGATGGATGGGTTTTCTGTTAGTGAATTTTAGGGAATTTATGTTTTTATTTTTTGTTTTATAACTTTTCCATCTCCTTATATATTGGGCAGCTCATTTCATAACATTTTCGAAACAGTCTTGAGTAAGGTATTCCAGCAAAAGGATGAAAAGTGTCGCTCCTACAGTGCCCTGGACTGCCTCGGTAATGCTGGATGCCCATTTCACATGCACCCAGCAGCTGTGAGCAGCATCAGGGGGAGAAAATTTGGCATCAAGAGGCAGAAGCCTGGATATCACCTCTCCATGCCACCTAGAAAGCTTTGCTCAGAGGTAAAGAATGTGGCAGCCTGCCTTCTGAGGAAACGGACCGCCCAAACATCTTCATGCAGATCATTCAGTATATTGCATGGGATTTGCAGAGTATGTCTAAGAAAAACATCTACATTTTCCTGGAAGGCATTGAAATTCTCTCATTTGAAATGTAATCATTTGAGAGTCTTAGGGGACTCTGATGATGTGTTATAAGACAGGCTGCAGTATGCAGGGTACAAAGAGTGTAAAAGCCTAGTGTGGACTCTGAGAAGGGAGTGATGTGAGGAGACACTCGCTGCACTCTTGTACTACTGAAACATCATGAAAAGAGTTACAGGGTTCCAAACAGACTTGGACGGTGACATCAGAAGCAGCATCATGTTTCTTCAATGATGGACTTCCGTGACTATTAATTCCAGCTTGCCAGTAAGTATTGCTCATAGTTTTAAAAAGTTAAAATATTGATTTTAATCCTGAAAAGTTAAAGAAAAAACACTTTCTGAGTCTTGTGAAAGACCAGCCTTCATGCATTCTTCATCTTGACATGCCTGTACGATTGGCTGTGAGTCCACTGAGGGTCTCTGGGCCCCAGGACTCCTCAGGATTGTGGAATGATCTTGGAGAGGCTTCTTTGTCTCATGTCCTGGATCCAAAAGGCACTGTGTTGCATCTGATGGAAAGGCTGGGGAATGCTTTGTGTTTCCACCAATGCTTTTCCTTTGTCTGGGGGGTCTGCATACAAGGTAGCAAGCCTTGAGTTAGATGAGAAAGCCTCTGAGGACCACTGGTCCATGAGAGGAAGAACTCGCATTGGGATCCCGGTTGCACTGAAGGCACCAACCCCAAGTATCCACAGTCACAGCCAAGTAAGCCCATGCACTATCTCACCTTCTTCCCTTTCAGGAAGCCAGTAGTAGTGGGGTAAGATGGAAGGGAAATCAGAATAACAGGACAAAGAAAGCCTGTCCTGCTGCCTGGCTGAGCCAGGTTTCTGACCCAGGTTTTAATGGGGAGAAATTTGCAATGGACAGAGATTGCATTTTGATTTAAACTTGATGGAGAGCAATGGTATCCCTGAAAGTACCTGGGAAGGCAAAGGGGACTGCTGAGAATTTTTCCAGACTTGGGGAAGGAAGATTGGATAGAGCAAGTTGGAAAGGTAGTAATATGCATATAAAATTAACTTACTTCCTAGCCCTGGGCTGGACGAGTTTGTGTTAAAGATTTCTAATAATGCCTTCATCTCTGTAAGTGACTGTGTAGGGCTTGGAGAAGGCAGAGCCCTGTGTGTTAACATATCTGCGTCACTTTGGCCATAGTACAATTACGGCTTTATACATATGCCATGACCTGAACAATATTGGGACACTTGCCTGTTGTTCTTTCAGCAAACTGGTTACAACTAGAATTTTAAAAATGGAATGGAATTGCCTAAGGCAATGACGTTTCTTATCCATTGCCTCAGAAACCATAGAGAGAGCAAATCATCACCTCTCTTGTTTAACTAGTTGTTCCACCAAGCCTAAAGGAATATGGTTCTTTAGTTGGAAATTATTTTTTTTCCATCTACAGTATGTAGAAAATAGTATTTACATAATATGTTTGATTTTGTAAAACTGATGTCAGAATTCCAGAAGGTCCTTACATCCTCTAGAGAAATGAGTCAACAAAGGGAATCTGAGGAAAGGGGTAGAGCTGAAAATAAAGCAGGAGAGACTAGATCAGTGATTGAGCAAATGAGCTCTCAGTCATTCTTGTTCAGCAAATCAGTTCCCAGCAAATTAGCTCACAACAAATGAGACCACAAGAAACAAGACCCCCAAAGGGTGGTCCTAAAGGAAGCCCAAGGCTTGAAGGGAGATGATGTAAAGCAGGCAGACCCTAATGAAAGATGTGGCTGTCATAGAGTCCAGACCCAACTGCCATGTTAAACTGATGGATGAGGACCAACGGCTTTAGAGAAGGGTAGAGCCAGCTCTCACTTCTGGCTGGTTGCTCATGCCTCAGTCAAACAAAAACTGCACGGGAGTAAAACAGACAGAGAGGAAAGGATCAACAACAGAGGTAGAATCTGGAAACATGCAAAATACCAGGGGAGCAGTAAAAGGAGAGGATCACCCAAGACCCAGAGATAGGAAGTGTCCCTCTCACCTAAAGGACCAGAAGAAGGTAGGCCTGGCAGGCTCAGTCCAGAGGAAATGGATGAGAGCACCCCTGCTAGAGAAGATGATGTGGAGAAGGCTTCTGCAGGAGGGAATTCTTACCTGACTTGCAGCTGAACCAACCCAAATTTGTCACAGGTTGTAAGTAAGCCTTTGGCATTTACTCAGATCATATCAAGGACAAAAGGTAAGGACTGGGTACTTTCTAATAATAGGTGACTGTAATCTAACAAACATGAACTGCTTTTCCCCAACCATTTCTCTCTGTGTGTGTGTGTGTGTGTGTGTGTGTGTGTGTGTGTGTGTGTGTGTATGTGTGTGTGTGTTTTGAAAATGTTGTTGGAGTTCTCTGTTAAACTTACAGTAAAGATCAAGACATTTTTTCATGCACTGATCTGCAGAGAACTTTCAGAGTTCCTAGCACTTAGGAAAGGAGAAGACATAGTTGCAATATACCTGCCCAATCACTTTCCATACATATGAGACTGAACCAGAGCTGGAGGGACAATCACTGATTAACGTTTGTAAAATTGTCCCTAACAATTTGAAATATGAAGACAAGCCAACATTCATAAAGATAAGAACAGACTGGGAGGTCATTGACACAAATTTAATTTCCTCATTTTTCTGTTTAATTTTAGCTCAATAATCAAAGGAATAATTGCTAGCATTTACTATGTACCAGTCTTCTCAAACTCTGTAAATACCTTGTCTCATTAGATTTTCATTTATCCTTTGTTATTCTTACATTAAGTACCATTTGACTTCTGTTTTACAGATGAGGAAACTGAGGCCTGCTACATAATTTGTTCATGGTTGACAGCCATCTGGCTCTAACCTACATTCTTCATCACTACCAGGAAGAAGAAGATCTAGGGTAATTTTCACAGGGTGCCAAAGTGTGTCAGCTCAGTCTGCATTTGGAGAGCAGCAAGTGTAGTCAAGTTGTTTGGGAAGAGTTCTTTGTGATACATCAACTACTCGACCACTGGTACTACTTTATACTCTTTGGCCTCTGGTTTTTTCATCATATGGATAACTCCTCTCTGAGGAAGAGGAAAAATGGGGTAACAGGAGGGGAGCATGCTTACATGGGGACAGCAGTGGATGGATTTGGCATTAGTGTTGCCAGGAGACTTTTTATGTGGATCTGGATTACAGTGGCTTATATTTTTAACTAAAATTAATACAAATAATAAACCTTGAAAGTTTAAATTAAAGGAACTTGGATAATTGCCATGGGCCAGTGAGGCTATCATATTGAGACCATTTTCCGAGACAGAGAATACGTTTTATTTTCTTCCTAGAAGAATCCTAAAATAAAACATCTGGTTTGTGTCTTTTCCAGGTCGAGGTGGGGTCTAGTAGGATGGAGAATGACAGCAGGAGGCCAGAAGGTAACCTCACGTACTCCTGCTGTACCATCCTTTCCATAAAATATACTATTCCTATCACCACAGTCCTCATAGGGGGCAAATTCTATGACTCTCAAACAAGTTTGTTGCAGAGAACATGTAAAAATGAGTATTTTGTAGGCAGCAGTAGTTATACAAATATTTTCATGTTCAACTTTTGCCTGTGTCCAGGCTTTGGCTCCCTTTTCACTGGCTGCTGCAGCCACCTGCAGAAGCCCAGGCCAGAACCCACCTTCCTATTCAGTGACAAATGGAGCTGCTCCTCTTGGCTGGCAGCAACCAGGAGCTACAGGGGATGGGTGAGTGCTTATTTGCCAAGTTGTTCTTGTTTCCTAGCACAAACAAAGGATGTGGGAAAACACTGGGACAGTGAACACTCTGACCAGAAAGGGGACATTTGGGAAAAGTATTTACTGGGAAAAACTCCCTCTCTACCTAATCACAGTGTTCAGGAATCTGTGTGACAAACAGGGAAAGCAGCCGGGATTCTTGTGCCTGCTGGGCATGTTTCATCGTCAGGCCAGTGACCATCCCAGAAGGCCTCAGGTGCCACCCAGGGTCAGCCCTGCCCATGCTGTCCAGAGCCTGTGACTCCAGTTTGTGAACTAAGCTCGTCTTGACCAGCGGTATCCATTAAGTCCTGAAGTTTGCAACACAATGCTGAGTTTCTAGGGTAAAAACAAGCCCTTTCTCTTTCTCACACGTCATTTGCTTTGGGGGCTCCCAGGATTGAATGTTTTGTATCTGCCATTTCTCTGCAGCTCAGCTATTCCCTGCTGTTATCTTTGGCTCTGTTGCTATGGGCGGGAATATTTTTTTGTCCTGGCTTAATAACTCCTTGGCTGCCAGCGGCGCTCATTTCTCATTGTATTGGTGGAGGATTAGTGTAGATGTTTGGGAGATATTTCCTGTATTAAGCAGCAGGGGAGAGGTTGCTGGGCCTGGGCCCTCTTTTGACACAGAATCACACTTTTTTCCCCCCTCGCTTTAACCATTGGAATGTGCTGAGGCCAGTTATTTGCATTCACAGCAGCTGCTCCTCTCTGGCACTTTATAGCTCGGCAACTCTTCTCCAGGTACCCTTGCAGTGACACTTCTTGGAGAGGCTGCCCAGAGTCTCAGTCTGGCCTGAGTTTTTGTTTTGTTCTTTTCTTTTTCTTTTTTACATTTGGGGCTCAACAGTGTACTGCATCACTGATTCACTTTCCAGGCTTAATTGACTTTAAGCCCGTTTCATACTTCAGATTCTTTGACCATTAACTCACTACCTTGCTCTTGGAGCTACCAGCCCCGCCACAGCAAACTTGAACCGAGTAATCTGTGATGCCTAAGAGTTCAGGGATATATTTGCACTCTGTTTGTAACTGTAAATTAACTGTTTATAGATTATTGGTGCCCTTGTGTCTGCCTAAAACAATTCTCAAACAATAGAGAGAAGCTATCAAGAAAAGTTGCCAAAGAAAGATAAAAATCAATGACATTTTAGTCCAGATTGCATTGAGATAAAGAAGAATGAATGCTGAAACTGGCTGGAAATCATTGTTAGAGTCTAGTGGCATCGTGGTGGAAGTGACACGGGCTGCTCTCAAAGTGGGAGTCCCACGGTTTGGAGTTTGAGGCCACTGCTTAAAGCTCTGGGAATCTGGGTGAGTCACGTCCTTTCTCTTCCATAATTTGCTCATCTGTGCTGTGGAGATGATTCTGACTCATGAAGTTGGGGCAAGGGATACTTATGAGAGCACCTTGTAAACTGTAAACAGCACTGTATTAAAATTAGATGAGAATGTTTGTGAAAGCATTTGCAAACTACAAAGAACTGCACAAGTGCAAAGAGCTGTAGGTTAATAAAAACTTTAACACACTTCAAAGTGCTCAGAGAACCATTTTCTCTTCCCAATAGATATTTATCTTTCTTTTACAGTATGACCTGAATCTCCTTCCTAGGTGGAAGGAATTCATTACCATAGGAGGCAGAGCTCCCCTTCTGCCTGCCAGATATCCTGTCCCAGCCCAGGGCATGCAGCTAGGTCACCCGACCCAGACTCAGCCAACTAGATACAGTACTCCTGCCCCTATCGCGAAGAAGAGAGACTGCTCTACCGCCCTTTGGCTGCAGGAGGACACAGAGAGCACCATGTTGAGTCTCAGGACTCAGCCCTGATAGCAGCTCCAGAGGCTGTCTCCCTTCTTCCCTGTGGCTGGTGTGGCTGATGTAAGCACTGGGTAGCAGTCCTGCCTTGCGTTGACAGATGATTTGGAGTATTATTTTGACTGTCTTACTTCCTAGATGTCCTAAGCTACCCAATATCCCATCACAGAGAATTTTCTTAGGGAAAATTCAAACACACTGGACATTGAAGGGAATAGTGTGGTTACCCAGAGGTTATCCTCTGGTTACCCATCTTCATGCACTTCAAAAACTGTCAACATTTGGTCAGTCACTTCACTGTTTTCTGCTCCTCCCTGCATACCTTACTCAGCTTTTGTTAGTGTTGGTTCATGTGTTTGCTTTAGTTGAAATCTTTTAAAGTCCAAGGTATATTATTTCACCTATAAGTATCTTAGTGTGTACTTCTTACCAATAAGGACTATTTTTTTTAATAAAACCATAATTTTACTTTCTACCCAATGGGATCAGCAGTAATGCCAATATCATTTTTGCTCATATCAACAAGAAATTCTTTGCGTTGCTTATGAAACCCCGTCTAACGCTCTAGCTTTCTTTCTCAGTTCCACCATCTTGGCCCATAAAGTAGAAACTGCAACCTGTGAAAGTACTAAGAAACGGCAGCCACTCCTCTCCCTCCCCTCACCTTATGGAGGAGCAACATACCTGACAGGAATTAGGAATAGAGATTCCTTGTGCGGTACTCTGTCTCTCAGGGGTCTGTCTGTCTTCAGAGCTGCTATATACTGCCCAGCTCCACCTTCAATTGCTGAGCCTGTGGCCCAGGCCCACCTTGCAGGTGAAATCTGGAGGTGGGCTTCTTTCTCAAGGAAAGTGATAGTGATTCCAGGCAACTATGTCTGCTCTACAAATACAAATTGTCCCCATCTGACACATTCCAACATGTGGTATTAAACAAAGTTGCAGAAAACCTGGACTGGTCACTCATTTATACTGTACTCTCTATCAGCAAAGATGTGGATATTTTTATCTTTCTCTTTGTTTGATTTCAGCATCGGTCTCCATTGTTCTAAATATAGTAAACAGGGAAGAAAAGGTATCATTTATAAGCTGCCAATGCTAACGTACTCAAATTAATTCAACAATCATTAGTAAAAACCAAACATACTGCTAAGAAACAATGAAGAATACAGCAAGGTGCCTGCTCCAGGGAGTGACTGCTGACAGGGGTGGACATGGCTGAGTAATCATCCGGTTAGGCCACTCCTTGGGGTTCTCTGAGCACAATCCAAGTAGGGCCCACAGGGGGTGCATCTGAACAAGCCGGACTTGGTCAGAAAGACCAAAACAGAGAAGAAATGAGTATAAAAGTGAAGAGAAAGTTCAGAGAACACAGAAGGCCCTGGTGGAGCTGAAGGAGGCGAGAGACGGTCAGGTATTGAAGAGTCACATATGCCCGCCAAAGAAAGCTGGATACCATTTTAAAAGCAGGCAGGGGTCACCTTAGGGTGGCTAGGTTTTATAAACAGTGGTGACTTTTTAAAGATCTGGTCTAACAGAAGTGGAAGATGAATGTGTTGGGACATGAGACAGAAGTCTGGAAAGAACACTGAAGAGTCTACAACATGCCACACAAGACACAGGGAGACTTAAGGGCAGGGGGAGGGGGACACTCAGGGTTGTTCTGGAGGTTTGATTTATCTCATACTTGGGCAAAAACTAAGAGTTTTTCTGTAAATTTATACAGAATATAGCAATTTTTTAAAGAAAAAATTAGAAGCAGAAGACAAAGTCCAAACAAGGGTAGGCTGAGGTCAAAATGGAGGCAAGAATGAAATCAGCAAGTGAAATGACCACATGCAAGTATGTGTGTGTATGTGTGCATGTGTGCATGTGTGTGCCTGTGTACTTTGTGTGTGCACATGTATGTGTGAGTGCATGTGTGTATGCATGCACGCATGTGTGTGTGCATGTGTGTGTGTGGATGTGGATGTGTGGGTGTGTGTATGCATAATGATTACAGATTTGACTCTCAGCTTTCCAGCAATCACCACCAAGAGGGAATAATCCTTTCCATATATCAATGCCTAAAAGATAAAAGTAATCCAGTTGTTTGGGAAATCAGTGATTGCTGATTCTAAAGCCAAAACAAACAGAGACCTCACCACGATGACACATATAATGTAAATAATAAAAATCTCCTTGATAGTCTCACTGTAAACAAAATTATTTCAAAGGGGCATTTCTCCTCGTCCTCATGACTAGCCAGCTGAGAAGGTGGGACGCTGAACAGAAGATCAGGGAGAACCTGTCGCAGCACACTGAGGATGGGAGGAAGGTCCATGCACTGTGTCCTTGCCCTCAGCTTCCTCACTAGCTCTCTCCCATTTAAGCAGTGGAGATGGGGAAAACACAATACCAGGTAAGGGTGTTTCTAAATAATCGCTTTATTGACGTACCATAGATACCACCTAAGTAAGGTGTACATTTCAATACTTTCTAATGTAAAGGCCAAGTTGTGAATCATCACCACCACTGACTTTAGAACATTTCATCACCTGAACCCTGTACCCATTATCACACACACACCCTCTTCCCCTTGTTCCTCCAAACCCCAGCCTATTTCCTGGCTCTAATTTGCCTATTCTGAATATTTTATATAAATAGGCACATAGCATATGTGTTTTTTAATGGATGGCTTCTTGTACTTAGCATGTTTTCAAGGCTTTTTAGAGTGTAGCACATATCAATTCTTCATTCCTTGTATTGTTTTAGTTAAGGGTGCCTTGGTTTCCTCTGGTTCTGGCAGTCTCCCTGGGATAATTCAGTCTTTCAGGTAAAGGTGCAGGGTTTCCAGTTCCCTATTCTTTGTTGTCCCTCTCTCACAAAGTGTGTAGGTGTACATAATGTCTCTGAATTGGCACTCGCAGGTCTCTTGTGGGCTCTGTGTTCATCGGGTGCCCAGTAGCCTTTCTTACCTACCAGGTCCCTGGGTACTCAGCTGCCATTTGCCCTATGATCTACTCTGCTCAGTTGACTCAACCAGAGCCTGAGAGCTCCCCACAGGGTCAGCCCATGAGTCCATGGCTTCTGTTGAGTCCTCTCAGTTGTACTCTTGTCATCTATCTTTCTACCCTGCTGACCCTGTGTCTTAGCCTGTTTCCAGTTGCTATCACAGAATACCTGAGGTTGGGTAATTTATGAAGAAAAGAGGTTTATTTAACTCATGGCTCAGGAGGCAAGGAAGCTCAAGATCTGGTAGCTGTTTCTGATGAGGGCCTCTGGCTGTGACAAATGGCATCACGGGGGGCAGGTATACATGTGAGAGTTAGAATAAGGGGGCTGAACTCCCTTGATAGCCAACCCATTCCCTTGAGGAAAACACTGATCCATTCTCAAAGGTAAATTCTTCATGATCCCTGAGCACCTTAAAAAGGCCCCCCCATCACCTCTCAGCACTGTCATATTGGTAGCCACGACTCCAGCTGAGTTTTGGCGAGGAAGGACCATATTCATATTAGAGCACCACATCCTTCACAGAATCCAGGGATTTGGGGATTACTGAATGTCCCACAGGAGCAGTACCACTGTGTCTCCGTGCTGCTGCAGAGCCATCTGGTGTGACCACCCAGTTAGAGCTCTGAGTGATACATAGGCACTGCCCTGTACTCTGCACATCTCCCTGAGACCTCTAAAGTTAGAGGTCTCTGGGGAGCCAGGTAGGAGAAATGAAAGCACGTGGGTCTCGGGGCCCTCCCCACCTCACTCCTTGCTGGCCCACAGGATTGGTCCTTCTCTCCTGGACTAGGTCTTCCTGTAGGAGATGAATCCTGAGACCTCTTTGGACTTCAGTTACAGTGAACACAATATTTTTGATATATTATACTTCCTTTAGCCAGGCATTTGTTTAGATTGTTTCCATATTGTGGCTATAATAAGTAGTGCTGCAGTGAACATGAGGGTGCAGGTGTCTCTTAAAATCTTCATCTCATCTCCTTTAGGTCTATAGTTAGAAGTAGGATTTTACTCAGCACTTAAAAGGGAAATTGTGCCATTTTTCAATAGCAACCAATGAACCTGGAGATCATTATGCTAAGTGAAATAGTCCAGACAGAAAAATACTGCATTATGTCACCTATATGTAGGATGGAAAAGAGTCAAACTCAGAGAAGCAGAGAGTAGAACAGTGGCTGGCTGGGCAGGAGGGAGGGGGAGATGCGGAGGTGTTTGTCAACTGCATGAAGCTTCAGCTGTGCATAATAAGTCAGTGTAGAGACTCAATGTACAACATGGCAACTATTGTCAATAACACCGATCTGTAAACTTGAAAGTTGCTGAAGGAGTAGTTCTGAAATGCTCTTGCAATAACAAAAAAAAGCAAAGAAATAAAAAATGGCAACTGTGTGATGCCAATGAATGTTAAATTAACTTGCTTATTGTGATCATTTCACAGTGTATATGTGTATCAAAACATCAGTTTGTATTCCTTAAGTATACATCATTTATATGTGTCATTATTACCAAAATAAGCAAAAGTCAATATTCCCCAAAGGCCCAGCTCCTGGTATGCTGCTGATATATTAAGGAACATAGAAAGAAATTCTCTCAATAAAATCCTTCTTTGAAGACCTATCCTGTTTAGAATTCAAAATTCCTAATTTGGTAGTCACCTCATGAAAATTGACCCCCTTTCCTCCATTTTCCTGTTATAGTAAAAATTCCTTCTCCACCACCACCCCTTTGGATATAGATGGTCATAGCTGGCTGAATTGGGAGAAAGTGTGTGCATGGATATGTGAAAAACAAAACTTATTCTTTCTAACTTCCCAGTGGGAAGAAAGAGGGCAACCTCTGAGAAATGGGATTTCCAAGGTTCTTGTTTAGATGCACAAGGCTGAAAGAGGAGTGAAAAATGACTTTCATCTCAAATCTAAGTGAATAGGCAAATACCTTAAATGAGGATTGGAAAGACAAAAAAGATTGGGATATAGCTGGTTCTGCATTGCCATGAGTGGCATTTGAGGTCATCTGGGGAGGGAATTCAGGTAGCACTTGGGATCGTGAACTCCAAAGATGCTGGCTGGAGATAAAGATTTAGGACCCAAAACCCTTCAGGTGATAACTGAAGTGGAATTAGATTTCCTTCCCCAGGGGATGGTTGCAGATTACAGCCAAGGAAATGTCAAGGCTCTAGGAATTGTTTTGAGTTTGCTCACATTCACACAAAATCCTCCCAAATTGCTTTGTTCTGGCATTAAGAAGATGGTGTAGTAGTGTGGAAATAAATTCCAGCGGACACTGCACTTGCCTACCTTGAACTCCCAACACATATAGATGTTGCTATTTAGTATTTCCCTGTGCTTCTGAGCTGTATAAATCCCTAAACTTGAGGTCCTGCACAGTGCGATCTCAATTCATTTTTATAATCATATCTCTAATATTTCCCAGCGTGTATTCTATAATTCAGTCACATGATAGGACTTTTCTCAGGCCCTGAAAAGGCCCATGTCCATGCCTGTGACCTTCCCTCCTCTAAAGAGACCTGCTCAGATGCCTTTCGCTGACCACTAAGTTTTGTTATCATTTGCCAATGATAAAAAATCACAATGCCATGCATTGGGGAAGGCACTGATATAAATAGGAATCAGTTTCCTCTCTCAAACATTGAAATTCATCAACCTGTATAGTTTACCTGCTCTACTATGAGGAACTGGCATTTCTCAAAGACTGGCCCACCCAGTCCTACACAATTTTGAAAATTCAGATTCAAGGCCACACCTCAAATACATTGCCTAAGAATCTCTCCTGTAGAGAAATGTGCATTTTAAACAAGTTTCTTGATGACTTTTACCATAGGTAGAACATTTGTCTTCCTTCCTGACAGGATAGTTGTTAAGATGAAGTTAAGACGAACGTGTAACAGTGCTTTGAAGGCAGCAGGGCACCATTTCAGAGGACTGTGCTAGGTATCAGTTCTGTCAAAGTCTGTGCACTTTGTCCTTGATTTAAGCTCATACCTACCCCACCCTTGTAGAGGCACACGTGGTTGTCAGGGGATTCAGGCTCTCTGTGGGACAGAGGTATACGCCAGCTTCAGGTATTACTCATCTTTACTATGAACTTCACACTGAATCTGAGAGGCTGATGTTTCTCCAGTCCCTTACATCACCGCCAACTTTGATTTGGAGTTATGAAAAGTAGGAAGCATCTGGAGGTCAAGATCACAGTTGGCTTTAGGCACAACGGTGAAGTGAGCAGGTTTGGTCTGTGGCGGTTCCTACCTGTCCCTTCTCTGCCTTTGGCTATTCCTCATCCGCACCCTGGGAGCCTTCTTTAGCCAGAACATCTTCTCTTATTTGGGGAAGAATTTCTTAGATTTTATTTAGGAAAAGGTAAGAGATGAGGCAGTGCATAAGTCAAAGACTGAATAACCAGTGGTGATATTGTGGGCAAAAGTAACAAGCAAGTAAAAGATAATTGTAGAAACTTTTGTTGTGGAACTTTCTGTAACACCTACTATCATTGTACATGGTGGGCTCCTAGCGACTGCCACAGGTTCTCCTAGAACCTACCGTGGTGGCTAGGAGTATGTCTCATTCACCCTGGTCACCAAAAAGAAATCACCTGCTGTATAAATGAGCCAAACTATTTAAAATCCAAAAAAGAGAGACCATAGCACAGTTATCATGAGCATATTTCAGGCTGTGGCTAATCCAGGCTTGGGAAACTCTCTGGCCTGGCCTTGCTCCAAGGCCACAGAGCACTGCAGTTAATCCTCTAGGATTCAGATGATGTCCAGAATCCTCTCTAGTATGGGCCAAATGCCTGTTTCTAGGCACAGTCGGCCTCCACCCATATCCCAACGGACACAGTAAGGGAAAGGGCATGTGAAAAGAAGAGAGAGTTTACTACAGTAGAAAGAACCCTGAACAGATATTTAGAAAACCTGGGGCCTGGACCCACTACTGCCACTAATAACCATAGGCAGGTCACTGACCCAGCCAGAAGTGCTGTTTCCCTAGATTAGTGCCTTCGATTTAAGATCCATTCCATTTCTAAAAATTAATTATCCCATGCATCAAAATTAACAATAGAATTTTACAGATGCACCATCATGGAAGGATATGTGATGTTACAGGACCAGAAAAATCTATCCTTATGCAACATTTTGCATGTCTGTTATAGTGCAGACTGTGGAACCAGCAGTATTGGCCCCATGGGAGTCGGTCAACAAGATGCTCAAGTGACTTCAATGCACATCAGAATTTAAGAACCACTGGTTTCATGTGCATGGCACCTCTGTGAAGATCATGGCATTTCACCGCTTTCATTGATTTTCCATGACCCCAGAATAGGCCTAAACCTCTTACAACCTTGGAAAGCCACTGCAGTCAGCTCCCTACCTTCCTCTCCAGCTTTACCTCCTAGGGGTTCTTCCTCCAATCTCTCAAACCCACCCATATGACATCTTGTGCTGCCTCAAGCAAGTCACATGACCGTCAGACAGGAAATCCCCTTTACCTGGAATATTCTCCACAGAAGCACCCTTGTTGGTTCTTTTTTTTTCTTTCAAAAGTATTTTGGGAACAGTTTCTATGCCAGGCATCTTTCTGGGGAGGTCTGCATAGAGCTTATCTCCAAGATCTCCGAATTTCAACTTAAAGCCATCTCACCAAGGAAGGATCTCCGAGCCTAGAGAAGTGTGGATCCTTGCCTGTGCACCCAAAGCTGCACATCCCTTTATAGCACATTCTGTTTTGTGGTAGTTACTAGTTTAATGTCTTCCCGTTCTACTGCATGGTCACTCATTTGCCACCTGTTTCCTCCAACACTGAGCCCACTGGCTGGCACAGACATGTGCTCTTGCATAGCCATTGCACAGAGCAGGAATCCCCAACCCCACAGAGGCCACACAGTAGGAGGTGAGAAGCAGGGGAGCAAATGAAGCTTCATCTGTATCTCAGCCACTTCTCGTTGCTTGCAATACTGCCTGACTTCCACCTGCTATCAGGCCAGCGGCAGCATTACATTCTCATTCATAAGAGTATGCACCCACAGGGGGTGTTCTAGGGAGGAATATAGGTTGCACGTTCCTTATGAAACTCTAATGCCTGCTGATTGGAGATGGGGCTGAGGTGGTGATGCTAGTACTGAGGAGTGTCTGTAAACACAAATTAACTTTAGTAGAGAGGTTTGACTGCACAGCGACCATAATAAATCAATTGTTTGCAGGTTCATATCAACGAGTGGCAAGTGACCACTAAGCTGCATCTGGTGGCACATTTTGTCAGAATATGACACTTATTTTAATCCACATGTAGCCCACCCATTATTTTATTTATCTCTTCTATCCATTCCTCTTTCCTGCACTGTGCACTTGTATCAGTCACAGTTTTGGTAAACCACAAGCTAACTCTAACCAAAATGAGTAAAAACAAAGATCACAGGAGGACTTATTTTAAAAAGGAGAAAGTCCCACTGTTAAGACAACAGAAGACTCTAAGACTGTCAATAAAAATAAAGATATATTTAAAAGAAAACTCTAAGAGTTCTACTTCAATTACAGGTTCATCGTAACAGTGATCCACATTCTCTAAACCCATTATATATGAATATGCAAAATAGTATCTAACAAAGCCATCAGACCTGCTTCACTACATGGAGACCAACAGCCTGCATTAAAACACAAGATTTTGGAATTTTCCAAAAGAAAAAAATATGAACATAAAAAAAGAAGCAATTATTGAAGGCCATCACTTCGTCAAATGTGTTTTAACTGGGAGCATCATTCTTAATGGCTAATTACTTTTCCAAAGCCAAGAAAACCTTTGAGACAACTGTTAGAAAAGGCTAATGAGTCACTGTGGTATGCAACCCAGGTTGATGAGTCTACCAATGTTGACAACAGATAACAGTGTTTGTTTCTGTATGATGTATTTATCAGGAGGATGTGTGTGAGGCCCTGTTATGTGCACTTTTGTTGCCAGCCAACACCACAGCTGCAGAGCTATTTAGGTCTTTGAATGATGACGTATCAGGAAAATGGAATTGGTCATTTTGTGTCAGTACATGCACAGAGTGGCTGCCATGACTGGACAGTTTTCTGACTTTGCTTCTCAAGTTAAAGAGGTTGATCTGAATGTGAGTCTATGCACTGTGTCATCAATACAGAAGTGCTGGATAACCAGAAAATGTCACCTAAACTCAACATTTTACAGGATATGATTAAAATAAATCATCAACCATATTAAAGTATATGCCCTTAACATGTATCTTTTCCCACGGCTCTGTGAGGAGATGGACACAGAGCACACATGTCTTCTATAATACACAGAAGTGAGAAGGCTTTTTAAAGGTAGATCACCGGCTATAGTGTTTGAGCTTAAAGAACCACTTCAGAGATTTCTCAAGGAAAAACATTCACCACTGGCAGCACATTTCAGTAACAGAATGGGCTGCAAAATATGCTTATTCATATGACATATTCAACCTGATCAATGAACACAATCTGTTGCTTCAGGGGAAAATAACTGTGTTCAAATCATCAGATAAAGTGGCTGCAGTCAAAGCCAAAGTAGAATTATTGGGGCAATGAGTCAACACTGGGATTTTTTTATTTTTCAAACGTTAACAAAGATTTTGAAAGAGACTGGTCCAGGGCATTTTTTTTTCTCACAGCTGGTGTATGATAACTTGTTTCAGCTTTCAAGAGTTAGAACATTCCTTTCCAACCACAAAAAATCCCCAAAATGTGAGAGAATGAATCTGCAACCTATTTTTGACTAAGCACATCAATAAACTTTATCTATGCTAAAAGAGGATCAACTCTTTAAAATCACAAATGACAGTGACCTTAAAAGAATGTAAGAGACAACTTCAAATCTCCATATATTCCAGATTAAAGTCAAAGCAGAATATCCTGAAATTGCCTCAAAAAGCCCTGAAAAATCTGCTTCTATTTCCAACATCCTGTTTTTGTGAAAGCAGGATTTTCTGCAGTGACAGCAACCAAAACATGATTACAGAATAGACTGGACATAAGCAGCACACACTGGGTCTCACTGCATCCCGTCACACCAGATGGGATGGTCCAGTTACATACAGAACAATCAGGCTCTCACTGATTTTGCATTATGATGAATTATACAATTATTTCATTATATATTATAATGTAATATTAATACAAATTAAATGCACAATAAATGTAATGTGCTTGAATTATACCAAAGCCACTCCACTCTGCCCTCTCCATCCGGTGAAAAATTGTCTTCCACAAAACTGGTGCAAATGGCTGTAGACTGTTTCCACAGAGGGAAAGCCATTGAGAGAAGAGCCATGGGGTTGAAATACAAAGAAAGAACCAGAAAGTGACATGGGATTCAGACATGAGAGGACAGCTTTTATCTTTGACTCTTATTTCCTTGAGCTAAATGTCCAAAGAGATTATCTGTGCCCACAGTGTGAACGCTTTAGAGAAAGGAAATCTGTATTGGCATCCACTATGGAATTTCCATCTGCCCAGATCTGACTGGGATCCTGTGCTCACTCTCCATTCCCAGGAGGAAACTGCTGAGGCTGTAGGGTGGAGGCTGGGTGACCCAGCAGTGTGAGGATGGTACTGCCATCTTCTTCCGCATGAGAAGCATGGCAGCTTGCTTCCCCAGGAGCAGGGGATGAAAGTGGGCCAAGTAGAAGCCTGAGTGGGCAAGCTGGTGCCTGCAGGAGGGCACAGGGCTGAGGTAGGAGCCTGATGCATAAAGACAGAAGTTTAGGGATTTGTAAAAGTCAGATTTTACTCACAGACAGTGGACCATAATATTTTGTTTTCAATTGAGAAATGAAGACATTTATAAAAGAGAGGATGTTCCTCTCCTTTCTTTCTTTGTAAGTAGCTACAGTGCACAGAGACATGAAAATCTAAGAAAATTCACAAAGGACACCACACCTTACCCTACAAGCCCAGCTTTCAGAGCCCTTTGACTTCATTGCTTAGGATCAAATGATACCATGAAAAAACAGGGCTAGTGCACTTCTTAATGTCCTCCTACCCTTGCTCATCTTTCTTCATCAGTCTCAGAGGCAGGAAGGCATTGACACCAATCTCAGGTTGACCAGGGTGACCATTGAGGCTCTGACAGCTTCTCTGACCTTCACAAGGTCACACGAACACTTCTGACTTCCAGTCTGGTGTGTTTTCCATTAGACACCCATGCCATGGTATGAAACCCACAGTGAGGTCAGGCAGATTGCTCTGTAACCTGGAGCTCTGAGAAAAATTGGTTAGGACTGCAGCTGACAAACAACCTGACACAGCCCAGGAAGGAAAGAAAGGAAGGAAAAGGTCACACCTAGTCAGAACAGGGGCTGGGCCTCTGCTGTGTTCACAAAACCTTCAGATGGATCCCTTCTCTCATAACAACTTCTCTCTAAACTAACTAACAACAAAACCCCATGTTTCTGCATAGCACAATTATTTTGTACTCTTATTTTTTGTCTTAGAGTACTTTGTGAGTCAGAAGCAATTTCATGAAATGCTGGTTATGTCACCAGCTGGAACCCAGGTTCCTGTTGTCCAAGAGCCTACACACACACACACACACACACAAACATACACACACACACACACACACATTCTCACATATGTCTATGCTCACATCACAGTGTGGCATTTTCTTTTTTTTTTTGGTTTTTCTCCGGTACCGGGAACCGAACTCACGACCTTGCACTTGCCAGGCAGGCGCTTTGCCGCTGAGCTAAATCCCCAGCCCTGTGTGGCATTTTCACTATTTCTACATATCTCCCCACAAAAACTCACACACAACAGTCCCCCCCACACACATCCACACTCACAAACTCACATGCATACATTCCCTTGTATACTATTACAAACACACAAACTCCTACACTCACACTAACATACCTTCACAGGCAAATTCACATCACACATTCACTCACATTCATACTTCATGGTTATACATACATTCACATGCATACAAACACACACATACACTTGCATGTATGTACACATGCACACTCATGGACACACTTTTTCTAGCCAAGTCTTTCTGTCATTAAATACAAACACACATGGTGTGCTAGGCACAAAAGGTACTTGCATGAGAATTAAAACTGGATCCAGTCCACTGACTCTTTAGATATTTCCAAATATCTGCATGTTTTGCTTTGTGGACATCTGAGTATTTGGCTGAGTCAGGCTTTTCCTTGCACCTCCTTCTCTCTCTGGGGTTGTGTGAATCAGTTATTCCTAATCATCCCTTCCCACCAAAGCAGAGCAGTGGGGAAAGTGAAGTTAATTAACTCTGTCTCCAGCACAAAAGCTGTATGCTAAAACACCCTCCGGAGGACCTGTGGTCTGCAGGGATTTTGCAAAGTGACAGCTTCAGCCCCCTGCCTCATAAAGAGCTACCTTTCTAGTAGAAGTGAAACCAACGCCCTTCTTACTTAGGTGCCCTTTCTCCAACTTCTCACAAAGGCCCCGGAAACCCTGTGTGCCTGTTAACCTTTCTGAAGAGGCACGGCCCAATCCCAAATCACACCACACTTTTCCTCAGGGACTCAGTCCACGGAATCCAGGAAGTGGGGACAATCAACAGCTTTCTGTCCATGGGAACAGAGTTCTTTTAACATGTGATGGGATGCACTACTCTCTTGACTTCTAAACAAAGCCAGTGTTTACTCTTATCTCTGTGTCTGTCAAATGTTTGTTATTTTGTTGTGTCTATATTTCCATCTGCCTCAGTTTTTCCTCCCTCTGTTTGTAAACACAAAGAGGAAGGAAGACCATTTTCTGGTCAATGGTGAGTATAAGATTCCCAGAAATTAAAGCCTCAAGTAGTGCTTTTGGTAACAGTGGTAACAATGGGAGATTCTAAATAAAATATTGCAGCAACAGACTCTGATGGTCTATATGACATAAAGACGACTGTCTTTCAAAAGAGGAGACCATTGACTTGTTTTTCTGTGCTTAGACTTTCAATAAATCAAGTAACGAGGCCACGTGATAGAGACAGGCCTATTCCCTGAGGACATATTGAGGTGTCTCTTTATGATATTGTACACTGAGTGTAGCACTAAGGCTCACTGGCTGGCTGGGGAGAAAAACCTAAGTCTGTTCAAAGGTTTCTGCCTTCCAAGCAGGTACCAGGGATTGGAAACAGATGTAGGTATCATTCCAGCAGAGTGAGAAGTGCGGAGTGAATGACTAAAGCATTGTTCAGTTTGATACTCATCCACTAACACTGCTGCCACAGAGTAGGTCTTCAATGAATGAGGGGGTAAATTCGCTCTTCTCTCTGTACCGTGTGGCTATATTCTTTTGGCATTTCCATGTACCACATCCACACACTGTAGCCCTATCTTCCCAGGGATAAATTCATAAGGGATCTATCGTACCCTCATTTCTGCTATGATTTGTCTGTCATGGCATCTTTGAGAACAAATGGTGGCAATCCCTTTAGAAAAGACTTTCCCTTTCTTACTATCCTCCTCCCCTGGCACCCTTCCTATGAATATGGCTTTCTAGGGCAAAGAGCTCCACAGTTGTTCCTTGTTCCTACTACAATGTAGCTGTTTTCTTTCTATGCACCCAACAATCTGGACCATGAGCCTCTTAAGACAGAAATCACTTCCTATTTACCATTCACCTCCAGAGTTCAGCATTTTGAGGACATTTAATGCACAATGATTGATGGGGAATATATTGTAAGAGAATTCAAGTGGGTTGGACAAGATTGGATCTGTGTTTTGTCATTCTAACAACATCTACTACAAAACCTCTCAATTTCTCTGGAATACTCTTCCTATGCTGGGAATAGGTAAAACAGAAAGATTCTCCAATGTGTCAGGGATTCTGGGAAGGTGATTATTGGTTGCTCAGTAGAGATAATGTGAGGTAGTGGTTAAGAGTGTGAGTTCTAGAGCCAAACCACCTGAGTCTGCATCCTGGCTCTACTCTCAATAGTTCTATTATTGTAGAAGGGTTATGTAATCTTAACATGTCTCAATCTTCCTATCTGTAAAATGGAGTGGTAATCACTAAGAAGAATAAATCAGGTCATACAGGCAAAAGGCTTAGACCTTTGTTTGGCATACACTAAGTCTGCAAGAAATATTAGCTCATATTCTGTGCAAAAGAAAGAGGTGGCTATCAGCTACAAGGAAGGGAACCAAGGTAGATTAAGGAACACTTTCAGCTACATATCCTGAGGACCCTCTCTTTCCTGGCTCCCTCCCCTCCTCCTCTGACTCATCTCCCTGCCTTAACCTTGCTCTTGACAATGCTTGCTTCACAGAGTTTCTAGGATGATCCTTCTAAAACACAGAAGTGACCTTGTCACTGTCTCCCCAAGGCCTCTCAGCCTGTCTCGCTGCAGGGTACAATCTTGGCTCCACAGTACACTGCCCTGTTCGACCCTGTCCTGAGACTCCAATCTCATCTCCTTCCATTTCCACTCCTCCTTGGCTTGTGAGCTTCCTGTGCCCTTGGAGCTGCCTTGTACGTCATGGTTGCCCTGCTCCTGCTATGTGCAATCACTCCCTCTTACCACTATGCCAGCCTCACTTTGCAGTGTGAGTAGCAAGTAAGTTCTGGGCATTCAGAGCCCAGACAAAGCATCATTTTGTTGGTAAAGCTGCCTTAGATGCTGTTAGGGGCTGACTTGCACTCCCCCACCTTCACAAGTTGAAGCCGTAACCCTTAGTGCCATAGAGAGTGACTGCACTTAGAAACAGGGACTTGTAGGAGGTGATCAAGGTAAAATGAGGTCAGGTGGGGGATCCTAACCTAATGTGACTAGTGTCCTTATAAGAAGAGGAAACTTGGGTTAAGAGAGACACCAGGTGTGCATGCCCAGAGTAAAGGCCATGTAAGGACCCAACAAAAGGGTGACCCTCTGCAAGGACAAGACAGAGGCCTTGGAAACTCAGCCTGCCAACCCCTGATCTTGGACTTCCAGAGCATAGATATCTGTTGTTCAGGCCAACCAGTTCAGGAATTTGTTATGACAGTCCCACAAAACTAACATAGATGCCCACAGACACACTTTGTGTTCATCTTTTACCGTAACACATAAACCATCCATTGCTTTGGCAACTTCTATCAGGCAAGGCTGAGAGACACTTTCTCCTTTACTGTAAACACCATGCAGCTCATCTCAACATATGCTAAAACATATCTTAATCAAGAACTTTTCATTATTTTCCCCTAAAGGACGTGCTAGAGGCACATATGTATCCTTGGTATCTCATATTGTATTATTTTGCAAATGCATGTAAATGCTGCTTTCTCCTCTGTAGAATGTTTTGCTACAAAATTAGTCAAATTCTAAATGGCTGGATAAAGTGATTTCACATCGATTAGCTAAATCTTAGAATAAAACTAGATCTCTAAAAATATGTGTCATGATATCCTGTGGCTTTTCCTGCATCCTGTTTGGGGACATACTTTTGAAAGTCAGTTTGTGTATGCGCAGGCCCAGTGGTCAGGAAGTGTGGAGGGAGGGATATTCCTGGAACTGTTTTATGGAGAACAGAGAGCAGAGGGAGTCTGAGGACACCCAGATATAAAGACTGATACCACATGTTGATAACTGAGAAGTTAGGAGACCTTGAGTGGTCAGCAGATACTGTTCCTGGGAGTCATTGCCAGAAATGCATTTCTTCTTGCAAAAGAGAGGAGGAAGGTGGCCTAGTACCAGTGGATTTGGGGGAGCCATCAGTAATCTATGACTAGTAAAAAACCACACATTGTTTCCTTCAAGGAAGTATCATTCTTAATCTGTAAAGTGGGTAAAATAATATTTATTGAATTACTTTAGAGTTAATTGAAAACACATGTAAAATAATAACACATACAAAGTACTAAACAAGTGGAAATTTTTGTTACACTTATCATTCCCCCATGAATATTTGGTATTAACCCCATAAATACTCAGAAAGAAATTGATCTTGTAGAAATTGATTTTCATACATAAAGAACATTAGAACATTATTTTTATTTAAAAAAGAATTCACCAGTAAGCTGAGCTCTAAATAACATAAAGATTAATTCCTATCTTGAGCAGAAATGACTTGGGGAAGAGTAAAAGGGAAGAAAAATAGTAAATTACCATTGTAAAATTTCTAGCACCTGCTTTGTCTGGAAACTTTCTAGCACCTACAGTCTCATAGATGGAAAACCCCCATGTAAAAACTGTTATTTTATGGGCACTTTGTATTTGCAAACATCAATCACAACAACCCTGTGAGAACTGTTCAGACTCTATCAGAATCAGGGCCATTATCAACCATAGTAATTCACCTAGGTTCTACCTGAACAAGGAGAACTGAGAGTCAAACCCAGTAATGGAAAGCCTAACCCTGTAGCTTTTTCTCCACCTCAAATCAGAGCACCCTGAGGATGGTCCAGTTCCCATCTTCTGTCTGTTGATTTCCAGAAGGCAGCTTGGCCAAGGGCTTCAGACAGAGAGTTGCAGGTCAACCTTGGCCTAGGGTCAACTGGAAGCTCTGCACCTTCACAGTTGCATGACCGAGGACAGGCCACCCCATCTCTCGAAGCCTCAGTTTCCTTGAAGATACATAAGGAGGATAATAAGGGGAATTGCCTCATGAGTTTGGGTTTTAAATGATATCAGACTATCAGCTACTATCATAGTCTAAGTATCCAGAACTACCTTTTCAGCATCAAAATGAGCTTTCAGACCCAAGCATTGCAAGATATGCCTGGATTGTAAGGACTACCACCAAAAAGCGAGTCAGAATTCACTTCTAGGTGGCTCCAACTAACACCTTATTTTAATTGTCTTCCAAGTAGCTTCCTCCCATATTAAGAGTAGCCTAAGATCTTACAGAAAGTCCAGTGCCAGATATTATGTAGATGATTACACAAGGACTGTAAAATCTTGCTCACATTCTCCCTACCTGTAGCAGTGTTGAAGTTGAAAGGATCTGGCAGGGGAGAAAAGAAGACTTTGACAAGAAGGTGTGAATGTCAGGGTTATATTTCCTGTTTGTTTCTAAATTAAGGATTTTAGAGCCATACACCAATCAAGGGCTTTCAGAAATTAAGAAATCCCCTTGGGTGCCCCTGGCACTGCTCTGCAGCCTGCTTCTCCTTGTTCTGCATTTGCCATGTTATTTCTGGGCGAGTTTGTTTGTTTCTCCAGGTGCCCTCCGGATAGCCAGTGCACATGTGTGATGTGCAGAGGAAAACAAGGCAAACAAGTGAAGAGAGGATGGATCCAGGGAACAAAGTGGCCCGTGCAAAAAAGAAAACCAAACACGGACATATGGAGCTCATCATGGAGGAAGCAGAACTCCCCCAGCCATGAAAATGTGTGTGAGTGCCGAGGGCACATCTGAAGCAACTGTTTCTCTATGTGCTTTGCAAATTATTTTGTGGTTTCTGCAGAGTTCCTTTTGGGTGATTACTTTCAAGCACCACCTAAACCCATCCCAGCTCAGCCCTCAGAGAGAAATGTTTAGAGACATTTCTACACACTGGAAGAACATCATTTTATTAAAAAAAAAATTCATCCAAGAAATCAGTGCAGAGACAATTCTCATTCACAGATTAATTTCCACTCATTCAGATTAGGCCTGTACTGCACTGATCAGCTGGAAATTTCAAGGGGAAAAATCAGTCAAATAACTGAGATTGTGTAGACAAAATAGTTAACAGAGGTAATGTTTCTCTTTCATCATGTAAGTGCAGATTTGGTGAACGGCTTTTACTAGGTTATTTTGAGTCACACAATACTTGACTATGGAGTAGTACCTGCCTCCAAGCTGAGGTGGAACTAAGGCAATGGAGTCAAGCATGCACTCACCACAGGCAAGCGATTACACAGTAATTACAAGCGTGTGCTGAGGGTGACATGGGGGACTGGGTCGCTTCTGTTTCTTCTGTATATAAGAATCAATCAAAAGTAACAAGAGAGGCAGCCAGGTCAGCAAATGCACCAATGCTGAACATTTTCCCTTTGAAGCCAGAACTCCTTTGACCCCAGGCACCATTGATTTGCCGTCAAGTCTCAGAGGTATCACACAAGGGTCAGCAGAGATGGCTCTGGAGGGAATATTCTTTCACACGGTAAATCTATCCAGACTGAGAAACTGAAATAACAGTAGAACTCAACATGGCCTTCTGCATTCCCCTTTCACCTGGTTCCACTTTGAAGGCAAAATCTATACCAGATATTAAATAGGTTAGTAAGATGGGGGAGAAAAATGATGGGTTACCCTACATTTCATACCTTGGACCAGGTGACAGGGACACTGTAGCTAACACTAAGGCTAAACTGGGAACCTTTCTTAAATGGAACTATAGGAGTCAGAATATTTGATCAGAGTTTTGGAGCTGGCTTGGAGTCTTGCGTAGGCTGCAGGCAAATATAAAACAGCAATATTTGGCCTGCAGAAAACCCACAGAACAACAGAGTTGAGAGTGACCATGTGGTGAGTGATCAAAAGAATAGCAGGAGAAGCAAGAACACTGGGACTTGTGCAAGCAGGAGCAGTGTCCGTTAGGCCACATGTGAAGAGAAGGACATTGTGATGAGTGAGATCAGGGCTTGTGCACCTGGAGGAGCTCTGCAGAGGGCCGCTGGCTCTGCCTAAACATTTCCAAACATCAGGTCATAACTTTCTGTGCATAGAAAACACAAGAATTCAAAAATAAGCCCAGAATGACCCACACTAAAATTACACACTATGTTCCAAGACTACATATAAAACTAAGCCCTATGGATTCCATTCAGTAGATGTAGAATCAAGTCTCTGACGTGTGCACAAGCCTGTGTGGGAACAAGAGACATGAAGGCCTCGGACTGACAGGTGTTTAAAGCCCTCTCTCCATCCAAACTTTCTAAGTAACCTCTCTAGAATACGAGGTCCTGGTGGAAAACTATTGAATGGGATTAACCTTCTAATCTCAGAGCATGACTACAATATTACTATAGTTCTAAAGTTTTTACCACCAATAGGAGAGTGCTAATTTTATAGGCAATAATTCTATGCACCATCGCATTCTATCCTTTTTAAGGCTTCTGTAACATTAAATTTGTTGTATGCAAGAGAAGCCTGAAAACTCAGCCTTGAGTGAATGAACCACTTACCCATTTGAATGAACCGAACCTGTGATCCCTGAAAAATAGAAGGTTCACATCTTGTCAGTGGGAGGCCTGTTATAATATCTTCCACAGAAGCACCGTTCCTTGAATTGTACTGCCTGGATATTTTGCAAAATTAGAATTCTATTATCAAATACATTTGGAAAATTGCAATGGTTCAAATGTATACCGTGTACCCTCAGGGTGCACTGTGATTTAAAGTTTGATCCCACAGGTGGCAGTGGTGGGAGGTGGTGGAACCCTCCAGAGGCTCAAGGCTCAGAGGGAGTGTGAGGTCACTGACAGTGAAGGGATTTCTGGAGTGACCCCTGTGGTAGCTCTCCTGAGAAACCTGCTGTCAAAGAAGCAGGCCTGGCTTCACACAGCCTCCTCCCTTTCTCCCCGCTCCTGATTTTAGCTGTTAGCTCTTGCTTGTTCCCACCACTCATGGGCACACGATGTGAAAGAGCTGAGCAGGGAGCAGATCCACAGCGGCCACACCCCTGCACCACCAGACTTGTGAGCTAAATAGACCACATTTCCTTGCTGCTGTGGGTATTTCCTTGTAGAAACACAAAATTGACAAATACAGAAATGCAGGGTTAAACTGAGGCCAAAAAAAAATCTTCAACATATATTCAGAGGCTTTACTGTACATTGTGAACCTCCAAACACAGAATGTAGTGTTTTTCAAGTTTATTTGACCATGGAACCCTTTCATCATAAAAATAATTTCCAAGATGTGTGTTCCTGGAACACACTTTGGGGAACATCATGCTAAAGACCCACATTCCAGAAGGCTCAGTGTTTTCAGAGGAAGAGTGCACTACAAAGGAATTTTAGACAAGCTACGCCCTCAGCAACCTTATGCTACTATGAAAAGTTTTCCTTACCATGAAAATGATCCATGACTAATATTCATTATGTTTTCTCTAAACACTTTTTCTTGTGGTCATGAGTCTCATTTCCTACCCATATCTCTTGCTCAGATGTGTTGAGGAAGCCGAGCTGTGTCTCTTGGGTTCTGTTTCTGCTTACTTGGGGTCACATTCAGCTTATCAGCCCACTGGGAATATGTCATTATTTTCCCCAGAAGGATGGGGTTTGGGATGCAAGCTCAGCCCTGAGAAGGGCTACTCTGCACAGACAAAGGCATGCTTCCATATCCCAGACAACTGAACCCCCAATTCTAAGTAAAGGCCTGGGTTCCAACAATGCTGGGAGAGAGACCACTGCTGATTCTGCACCTTCTGTCACCACCCCTGCAAAAACAACCCCGAGAACAGATTCTAGACAGCAGGTCAGCATCTTCTGCGCAGTAGACAGCACATGAGGCTTAGTCAGCCTCCATCCCAAGTCCTCTGGCAGGAGCGACAATAGTGGCAGGAGGGAGCGCACTTCTAGCAGGAAGCTATGGCTTCTGCCCAGTTGGCAGAGGCAGCACTTTCATCTTCAGTGAGAGCCTCTCCAGTTTCAGAAATGTCAAATCTTGTCCCAAGGACTCGGATGGGTTGACTTCTGGTTTCTATCATGTTCTTGGAGATGTGATGTCTGGAAACCACAGTCCATCTGTTTTTAAGTTTTCTTGTTTAAAATAGCACCTTTTGCAAACATTCACAAGAAAAGACAGCAGTACGAATGTTGTGTGAGCCAGATATGGGAGGGCAGTGTGAACTCAAGTACAGATGTCCACCTGGAGGCCAGAAGGAGTGGTCCACAGGTAAGATAGGCCATTCCCATGGGGGCTGAGGCAGCTGCACAAACACCCTGAACTTGTCCTGAAGCTCAGAGAGCCTGGAGAAAGGAAATGGATGAAGTCATGCTGCTGAGGCTGTGTCACCCTTGAGCAATTAGGACCCTTGCCCAGCACCTCCCAGGCCCAGCCCAGCACACCCACAGGTGTGTTGTCCTTCTCCAGCTGCCATAACAAGACCATGCCAGCTGAGAGCCTGAAACAGACCTGTGCATCCAAAACTAATATGGCAAGGCCATAGAAGCCAAGCCAGGAAGAAGAGGGAAGGGTCCCTTCAGCAAAATGAAAATAAATTGCAAAATGCCATTGTGTGTGGAGACCCCGGCGAAGAAGGCTCTGGGAGCAGAACTGCAAATTCCTTCAAGGCGCTTTGGTGACGTTTGTTCCTGCAGAGCCAGGTGGTCCCATGGTGCAGAGAGGGTGTTAATCACCATGGTGCTGGGACAAACAGGATGAAGAACCAGCTGAGCCTCTTGTCCAGCCCAAAGCCTCTGTAAGTCAAGCAACTTCAGGGAGACACATCCACTGGTACTTCAACAATTTTTTACCCACTTTTCCATTCCTTGTTCCTGAGCTGGGTGGGATTATGTATTAAACCCATCTTGTCTATAAAAAATTCAGGCCGGAGAAAATGTGAGCTTCCCATTCACTCCATCAGTACACAGGGAGCCCTGAACTAGTCCCTCTCTCACCCTGCCATTTCTGTTTTATTTTTCCCCTGATAGTCTGGGCCACAAAAGCCCTCAAAGAGCAAACTGGGCTCCAAAATTGGGAAAGAGAGCACTAGTGACATTGCCTCTGCTGTCACCACACTAGGAAAAACAACCCCAAGGAAATACACTACATAGTGGGTCAGCATCTTCTGTGATCATGTAGAGAGGATAGAGGAGATGGTGACAGTCTCCCCAAGCCACTCAGAAGGTGGCATTCATTGACTCACTTGGTCCTTCTCCCAGCCCTCTGTTTGTTGTGTGGGAGGCCTAAGGGGCAAGTGGGAGATGGGTGGGAGGGGAGGTGATGGCTCTATCCTTGCTTCTCCAGCTCATCCTCCCTTCAGGCTCCACCTTGGTGACAAATTGGACTTTCCTCAAAATAGCAAATAAGAGTTAAGAGTGCACAACAATAGAGCCAGCGACCTGTTAAGACTATGAATAGCCAAACCTCCACATTCAGACCTTTCTGGATTCCTGCTAATCACTCACATGCTTGAAATATCGTTGGTGACTTTTTTCAAATATGGAATAAAACTGTTGTCAGAGGGTAAAATTACAGCAATTTAGTTGAGCCATCTTAATTGGCTTTGTTTTTGATTCTAGAATTGGGCGACACTTCATTCTACACGTGCTGCCATTCCCTCCAGCCCCATAATGACCTTGCGTCCTTCACAGTAGCAATTCTGGTGTTCCTTAATTCCTATTCTTCACAGTTTCTATCCTTTGAAGTAATAATCTTTCTTCTCCCTTTAGGGCCTAATGGTTCTTCATGAGTTTCTCAAACAAAACCAATCAAGGAAATGGAAGTGGGCATTGTATCTACAGACAGCCTTAGGCCCTTCACAGACCAGAGTGACGGCCCAGCACTCTCAAGCTGGCTTGATAGGCGAACTGTGTGCCAGGAAACAGCTCCTGCCTCGGTTGCCCCTGCAGGCTTTCCTTTCACCCTATGCAATCAGAGGTTTCACTCACACAGCCATAGGACTCCCCTTGCATCTTGCATTGTGGCTCCACTCTTGAATAACCTGAGAGATCTTTTGGGGTCAGTTGTGTCAAAGAAAGTTGATCAGGGAGTGTAGAGAAAGATACTCACAGAACTGAATACTACTCAGGAGCAGATAAACCATAGAAATGCAAAGTAGTCCTGCCTTGGGTGTAGCCAAGAATAGCAAGCTGAGAGAGAGAAGAAAGAGCAATCCGAGTAAAGAAGAGAAGGAAGAGATAGCAACCGGATGCTATCACCCAGTCCTACTGCCTCCTCCTAAGTGTCTATTTCAGGAACAGTCACGTTTAGAAAGTAGCTATTTTCAAAAGAAATTAAGAAGAAAAGTCAGGGGCCCAGGTGGCTGAAGAGAAGAGCTATTCAAGACCTTTGTTTTAGGTCATCCAGTACAGGAAAAAGAGAAGAAAATAGACCCGCTGTGTCCCAGTTAGGACTGTTGCTTTGGTGGCAGCTTCTCCTGTTTGTGGATGAATATAAAACCCCAAGTGAAGACCCAAGTGGAAAAATTCCAAAGTCTTTACCCAACGTAGTCATTAACAGTAGCTATAGGCTCTCGGGGGCCTGGGAAGAATTTTATTTCCATAATAAATGTATATAAGGCGAAATTCTCAAATCAGCCTCAGCAATCTGAGACTTGGGTTTTTATTTTAGGTCTCGAGGGAATGAGCTTTGGCAACGTACCCTCCTGTTGCTTCTGGAAGCAACTTTTAGGTACCAGCTACCTAACTAGTGCAGGAAATTCAAAGTTGAATAAACTATTTCTGCTTTGAAGCCTGCACATGTTTGTGTCTTCATTTTATCTGTAACATAAAATAACTGGAAAGAAGACATTCAGCATCTTCCCAAATTTCATCTTTCTACCCAAAGAATACCCTGGGGAAACAATATGAAATAAGTTTTGCTGCAGTCCATTTACTTACCAAAGAGGAAGTCATATCCATGGCTCCAATCATTTGATATATAATTATCTTTATCAAATGACATTTCATATATATATATATATACACACACACATACATATATGTATATACACATATATACATATGTGTATATATGTATATGTATACACACACTTGTACATATATACATATCTACATATGTGTATATATGGATATGTGTGTGTATATATATATATAGTTTTGTTTTTTTAAATACACACTAGCCATTTGGAAGTTAGCAAATACAGTAGTTGAGTTTGTGACTTATGGGTGAGGTAGATTAGATTAGGGTTGGGGCAAACAAATCAACCAACTGGATAGAATGTGTCAAAGGTCATAAAAACCCATAGCTAATAGGTCAATGGGATGTTTCCTAAAAGTCAGACTAGTGCATCTCTACTATTTGTGAACTAAAATGTGAACTGCTATTTCAAATAATGCCTTACTAAAGTAGGAGTTCACATCAAAGTCAGGCATACTGATTTAGAACACAGAACACAGGACCCAAAATAACTTCAAGCTTATGATTCCTGAGAACTGTCAACCAATCAAAATGTGTTATTTTCAATCCTTCATTTTAATCTGGCACTGTTCCCATGACCAATGAAAAGATGCTATTTTCAGTGTTGCATTTGCATGTGGGTACAGCCAATCCAAAGACACTGTTTCTGATCCTTCGTTAACATCTGGTAAGAGGCCAAGTGAATTTTTTGATAGGACAACTGTCAGGCCAAGTGAGTTTCTTATAGGACAAATGTCCTAATGCCTTTTTTGTATCAGGAGAAGGAGGTCAATCCAGGTATTTTGGGGACTAAAGACTCCTTGTGCTTTTTCCTCGGGGCTGCTGTGAGCCTTTTGACCAGGCCACTCTTTCCCTGCAGCATGCACTTCTTTTCCTCCTTTAATAAATATACACTCTTGCTGAATTTTCTCTGTGTCTTGTCCAATTCCTTGTTCAGAACAATGGGACCTCAAAAGTAGCCACTGAAACCCACCATCCTGTAACACAAGCAGTACATAAATCCTTGATTTCACTGTATTATCCCAAATAACATTATCAAGATTTTTCTAGGTCCCACACTTTTGCCTGGTTACACTTGGTCTTCCTAATCAAGTCAGACTAGTGCATCTCTACTATTTGTGAACTAAAATGTGAACTGCTATTTCAAATAATGCCTTACTAAAGTAGGAGTTCACATCAAAGTCAGGCATACTGATTTAGATCCCCTAAAAAAGGATACACAGAAACCTGAACACAAGTCTTAAAACCAGAAATATGTGACTTAGTACATGCTTTGCAGGGCAAACAAACAAGCTGTTTTATACTAACCCAGAGTAATCCAAAGCCATGTATGTTGAGGAATGGAAAATTGGCAAGACAAGATCCCACAGGGATTTTAACTATACCAAAGATTGCAAAATCAGAAATCGTGATTTCTCATCTTAGCACTCATGGCTGAAGAACATATAAAACATAGAGGCTTACAAATTAAAGCCAAATCACTGAGACTGAAAGGGAGATAGTTAGACCAGAAGTTAGGAGTCCTGGCTTTGCCTTCCAAGGCGTTTAAGTTTGAAGCCAGTTCTGTGGTATATATGACATTTTAATGTAGGTATGTTATAAACTTTCTAAATGTTATTTTTCTTAGTAATACTTCACAAAATTGCTTTGAATATTCAGTGAGATCATGAATATAAAATATTTGGCCCAACACCTCACGAGTTAATAGAACCTCAGTACATGGTGGTACTTCTCTACAAATCCTTTTCTATATAAAGTATTTTACAATATGTTGTGTGCATGCATATACATTAATATACATTATATGCATTTATATGTATTTAAAGTTTTGAAAACCTTGGAGAGGTTTAAAAACCTTGGAGAAATAGGTATTAACACTAAACCAACAAAGTCTAGGATTTGTTCACGCAATAAAACATTTTCTAATTTATTAGCAATGACTTTTCTAAACACCAAATACAACTCTTAACATATGTCTTTAAAGCTATAACCTTCTCGGTAAGCAATGCAATAGTTGCATCCAATGAATCCTTTCATGCTGTCTTTCTAATTTCATTAAGGGCAAAATATGTTCTAATTTCCCTTGCAATTTCTTCTTTGACCTTAGTTTATTTAGAAATGGGTTGTCTTATTGGAAAATATGGGGAGGGATTTGTGTTATTACTTCTAATTTAATTCTGTTGTAATTGAAAGTGACACATTGAATATTATGCATATAAAATATATTTTAAGGCTTATAGTCTCCTAGAGAATGTCCCACATGTTGAAACATATAACTTGCTGCTATGGGTAAGTTATTATACAAGTAGCAGTTAGAACATGTTGATTAATAGTGTTTTTTGAATCCTTTATTTCTTTACTAGTTTTCTGTCTTATTCTACCAGTACCACAGCCCTTACATTGTTAAACTGAGTAGTCTACATTGTCTTTCAGATCTCTCAGTTTTTGCTTTGTATATTTAATAATCTTCTTGTTAGGTGCATACACATTTGAAATCATTGTATCTTCCTGATGTACTGACCCTGTTAGAACTATGAAGGATTCCTCTTTCTCTCTAGTAATATTTTCTAAAAGTCTATTTTGTTTGATGTTAATACATCCACTCCAGCTCGCTTATGGTTATTGTTTATGTGCTATAACTTTTCCATTCTTTTATGTTCATTCTAGTTGCATCTTTGATTCTAAAGTGTCTCTTGTAGTCAGCTTACCATTGAATCTTTCTTTCATATGCCATCTGATAATCCTTGTTTTTCTAGGAGTGTTTAGAATACATAACAGACTACTGAATGTGATTTTATGTGATCAAGTTATGTCTGCCTTTGTGCTGTTTGTTTCAACATGGCTCATTCATTTGTATTCCTATTTCTCCTCTACTGCTGCTTTTGGTGTGAACAATTATTTGTCACATAATTTTAACCCTTTTGTTGATCTTTAAAAGTTATTTCCTTAGTGTTGCTCTGGGGATTAAAATGCTTCTTTGAATTTGTCAATACAGTGTGTTATTTTCAGTAAAATATAGCAGCTATATTCCTTTGTAGTGCAATTTCCACTCCTCTCCTTTATGTTATTGTCAAATGTATTATATCTACTAATATAAACTCAATAATATAACGTTATAATTACCTTATAATATCTGATTATTCTTTAAAACATTGAAAGACAATAAAAATGTACATTTATGTAGTCTTTTACATTTACGTGTGTAGTTACCATGTTCAATTCTCTTCATTTCTTCCCGTCAATTTGCCTTATGGTGTTAATTCTTTCATTTCCCATAGAATTTTTTGGAGGATAGGTCTGTTAGCAACAATTTTTCGCAATCTTTCTTGTTTTTGAAATGTCTTTATGTCTCTTAAGTTTTGAAGCATAATTTTGTTGGATATAGAACTTCTGTCATCACTTGAATGTGTCAATCCTCTGTCTTCACGGCTCCACTGTATTAGATAAGAACTGCACTGTTGTTCCCCATTTTATGATAAATTGTTCCTTTGCTGCTCTTAAAATTATACGTCTGTTTGGCCATTAGAAATTTTACTATGATTTGCCTAATTGGGGACTGATAGGTTTATCCTACTTAGACTTTGTGGAACTGCGTGATTTTTTTTTTTTTTTTGTCAAGTTTATGAAGCTTTCAACCATTATATCCTCAGCAATACCTTCTGCCACTTTCCTCTCTCTTCTCCTTCTGGAACTTACGTTCTGTGCAAGTTGGTCTTCCTGATGTTGTCCCACAGCTCTCTGAGACCCTGTTCATTTTTCTCCCCATTTTTCAGAGTAGGTAATTAACTTCAGTGGATCTATCCCAAGCTTATTCATTTCTTTTTTTGCCCTCCAAAGTCTGCCCATTTTAATTTTTTATGAGTCAGAATGTTTTTAAATTCTAGAATTTCCACTGGTCTCTTTTCATTGTCTTCTGTTTCTGTATAGGAATCCCATTTTAGTGCCATTATCAGAGTTTCCTCTAATTTTTAAAATATAAGAGCTGCTTTGAAGTCTTTGTGTGATAAATATATTTGTGATAAATACACTTAATTGATTTCTATGGGCTTTTTATTCCCTGAGCACAGGTTGCATTTTCCTGTTTCTTTGAATATCTCATTGTATTTTATTGAAAATTAGATATTTTAGACCACATATTATAATGAATTTGAATTAGGATATTTTCCTTGAGGTATTTATACTATTTTTATTAATTTGCTTGGACTTAGTTTACGGAATCTGCTTGATATATAGATATGCAACTACTGATATCTCTGCTTAGGCTGTCAAAAATGTATTTTATTTCTTTCGATTTACTTTTTGCCTAGTTTCCTGTGTGCTGCCCTTGTCTGCTTACCTCACTGGCAAGTCAGTGGTTGATTAAAGGATTGTGGTAAAGCAGCACTGGGGTCTATAAGCCTCACCTTCTGCTGATAAATCCATGTATGTTAGAGTGGTAGGCAGAGGGTTCAAATTTCAGACATTTTTTGAGACTGCTTCAGCTCTTCCTTTACATCGGTCTCCTGTAAATGTAGTTTCATATTCAGCCAGGGAGCATGAAGAGTTTATCTAGCCCTTGTATGACTCTTGTTTTCAAGAGCTCCCTTTTAGGTTCTTGACTGTTCTGTTATTTGCTGTGACTGGTACTAAAAACTTTCGTTAGGAGAGCCATGAGACTCCTCATTCATGTCCTACCACATACGCTGCTTTTACTGATCATACTATCAGGAATAGGTTTGGGTTCTCTAGTCCAAATCAAGGTAGCCCCCATTTAGCTATAAAGCTGCTGGATTTCATGGCCAGCTTTGCCTCCATAAGAATACTGTATGGACCAGGTTTTTGGAGGGGTTCTGGGCAAGAAAGCTACAGATCTCTCTGTGGACCCCACTTTTCTTACTCAAAGTTCTAGAAACTTTTCTCAATAAACATTGCTCAATGTGTTGTTTGCCTCTGGTTGATTTTCAGAGCCCTGAAACTGTCACTGTTAATAACTTTTCCGGTTTTATGCCTTCCTTTTTAGGGAAGATTTGCTGAACTCTACAGTCTGCTATAATAGTACTGCCTGTAAATAAACCTTTTAAATCAATTGCTTCAACATCAGCAGTTTTTGTTTTGTATTTCTTTTTTCTATCTACCCTGCTCACTGCCCTTCAACAACTTGTACATATTTTCTGCTAAGAAGCTTTCTTATACCTGGTTAGCTTTTTCATGGCTTTTTCAACCTAATGATTAAGAAGAAATCTTAGGATGATCACAAAATCATGTTGACTGGCATTTTTTGTATCTTCCTGATACTTTTATCTGTTTCTTCCCTTCAGTGCTAGGGATTAGATCCAGGGCATCATATTTGCTAAGCAAGAGCCCCATCATAGAACTACAGATCTACCACTTCTTTCTGGACCTCTCTCATGTCTATATTTACATAAGACACACTAAAATGCTTCAATGTTTGGGACTCAAGGATATTAATCAAGGGTTGCTTAACTACTTCCTTTGTCTCGAAAGTTATATAAATAAAACATAAATGATATAAAATGTGTATAAACAATGATTGCATGCCAAATTTCAATTGTACACTTTGGCATGTGATTTCTCTAGAATTATAAAATATCCATTAATTAAACTCCTACATATTGCAAAATACTTCACATATTTTACACATGAGCAACCTCTTTTTCAGTAATTCTCACTCTTATCTGAGCATTAGGATCAACAGAAGATCTTCTAAAAGCTGTTAATGATTAGGCTCCATTCTAGATCTATCTTCAGAATTTTTGAGTATAGTTTCTAGGCATGTGTTTTTTAAATCTCATCTGGTGATTCTGATCTACACCATGAATTGAAAACTAATGTTCTCTTACTATGCTTTGCCTTAGTGGAAGATCAGAGAAGCAAACCTTTCACCCAAATTCCTTCAACCAAAAACATATTGAGGAACAGATGAACAGTTTTGAGGGTTTTGAAACTAAATAAATACAGAAGTTTTGAAGCAAAATAAATACAGCAGATTTTTGGGTAAACAGAATACATTTACAGCATAGACCCAATGATGATTGCAGACCTACATGAAGAGCAGGATTTCAGACTTCTTGCTTGGTGCATTTCTCAGACTTTTCTGTAAGACTACTGTAAGACTGAAAAACTTAGTACCATAACATCTAAGAGAGTTGCCCCAGAGTTTCTCCAAAGACAAAGCTCCTTTAAGCTCCTTATTTTAATTATAAATATTTATGTAATGTTTGTACTCTATACTATACTGTATCCAAGTTTAATAAAAAAAATGAATGTGATATTACCCCAAATTGCATAGTTAAAATTGGTAGCCTGAGAAAACAACCCATATTCACTCTGTGATTATTTCCTAGCCCATATTCAGGTACTTCCTGGGCTTGTGAACCTTATTTTAGAAGAAAGGAACTGTAAACTCCATCTGAGAATAGTTTTAGGGTTTAAAAAAATTTACATATATATATTTCACACTAATCTAATAAATTGCAAGACCTTAAATTTTATTTGCATTCATCAAAATAAAAATTAAATAATATATTAAATGTAAGATTCAAATTACAAGTCCTCAAAGATACAAAGGATTCTTTATATTATAGCCATTTAATGTCAAATAATCAATAAATTATTCTAGACATTAAACAATTTCCTATGTGAATACTTTTTTTCATTTTATGTTCAAATTTTACATAGCATTATTTATGGCTACTTTTATTTTTCTCCATTTTAAATATTTTACATATACTTTGTATGTTATACACTGGGGCTGGACATGTTTCCAACAATGGTAGAACTCTTTTATTAGACTATCATTGCCCAAACAATAATAAGCTATGGACAAAATATGAAAGCAACTGTTCAAAGGCACTGGAAAGCATTAGAAACAGGTAGAAATGGGATTGGCACTACCTTGGGGTCTTGGTTACTTTTCTCTCGCTGCTGAGACAAAATATCCAACACCCAAAATGAAGGAAGGAAAGGTTTATTTAGCTTACAGTTTGTGGAGGTTTTAGTCCATACTTGGCTGGCTCTGAGGCAGAAGATAGCAAAGCAACAAGAGCAAAGGGGGGAATGGCAGCCGAACAGCAAACAGCCAGACAAAAGGGGAGGAATGGCGGCAAGCAGCTTTTTTCCCTGCCTTACTTTGTAAACAGGCTACCCCCACCTAAGGGGCGTGTAGCTCTCACATAATCTCCATGCCCTCCTCTTCCACAGGCTCAGGATGTATACAAAGTAAGCACCCTGGCTTCCTGCTGAGTCACTTAGCCAAACCACTAGACTCCCCAAGTTGATACAATGTTACAACCATAACACTCGGAGAAGAGGAAAAATTATTAGATGAAATCTATTCTTAACTGGCGTTCCCCCAAGAGCTTTAAATGTACATGGTGTATGGACTACAGAAAGCAAAGATTAAAGATTTTCTAGGTCTTATCAGGGAATGAGTTTATTTTTCACATGAGATGAATGAAAGTCATTCCAACTACACAGTTCAGTAATTGGGTAGATAATAGCAGAATGTCATTTCCCCCGTGAATCTGTGTGAACTCAGTTTGCTGCAGTGATGGCAAACCTTTCAGAGCTTTCAATGACAACAAACAGCCTGCTGTGGGATGTGTGACCTTGGTTCACCACAGCTTCCCTACAGAGTATAGGAAATGATGTTAACCCAGTTTCCAGGAGAAGACCTTAAAAGACATCAGGTTGTATCCAGTGTGAGCTGTTATGATAAATACATCTAGGAATGCCCCTGTACAATTTCTGGTGGACAAACATCCTTATTTCTCATGTGTATATATTATGACACTCACTCCTATTCTCTTGGAACACATGTTTTCACACCTCAGGCACCCATGCTTTGGAAAAGCTCAGGCATCATAACGCACAAATCCACATGAAGAGCAACAAAGGTCTCTGGTGGACAGTCTCTGCTAAGTGAGCCATGCTGGAGGTAAACACCCCAGCTCTTGCCAAACTAATCCACTGGTGCCATAGAAATCAACTGTCTCAAATGATTCTTGCCTGAGTGGAAGATCTGTAAACAAAGTTAAGAGCTATTATGTAAAGTATGGGGTTATTTGTATTATATTGCAGTATGTAACAGAACTGGGCAAAGAACTTGAACACATACTTCACAAGATACACAGTGGTCAATAAGCACATGAAAAGTCTAGCATTATTAGTCATCAGGGAAACAAAAATTAAAACCACAAAAGACATCAACACATACTCATTAATAGCTAACATTGTGAAGACTAAAGGGATCAAAAGACACAAGGAGGAGGAGGGAAGGGAGGAAAAGGAGATGAAAAAATGAAGTAAGACATGTTATGTACATGTACCAGTTTCACACAAGGAATGTAAACATTATGCAATGTAAACATGTACTCTCCAAAAAAGAAGGAAGTTAAGAAATGTATGGAGGGAGCAGAGAGGGAAGGAAAAGGGTATTAAAAAGGGAATTAAGATGTATTATGTACATGTACCAATTCCTCACAGGGAATGTAAATATCATGTATTACAAACATGTAAAGGAGCAGAATACAAACTTCTTCAAATCCAAATACAACATTTATAAAGCAAGATCATATTCTGGATCATAAAATAAGTCTCAATAGATCTAAGGGACTTTAGCTCATACTATAAAATATGTTTTTTGATTATGACAGAATTAAAATAGAAATCAATGGCAGGAAGATTTCTGGAAAATCCCCAAATAGCAATAATATATAAATCCAAATCAATTCACAAGAGAAATTAGGATATATTTTGAGTCAAAATGAAAATAAAAATATAACATCTCAAAATGTATGTGATGCAGCTAAGGCAGTATTTAGAGTAGAATTCATATCTTTAAATTCCATACTTGAAAGGTAATAAAGGTTTCAAGTCAATGATCTGTTTTTATTTTAAGAAACTAGAAAGGAAATAGCAAATTAAACACACATCCCATCTGTAACATTAATTTAGTAAGTTTGATAAAAAGATCTTATTCTTTCTCCATTTTGACCTCATAGTTTGTCTTCTTTTTTATTGCTTTTCTTTTCTTCATGCCATAAATTTTGTTGTAAATAATATTCTACATTCTCTATGGTGAAAGGCATGAAAAAATCAAATGCAACTCATATTCCTGACACCTTCGCCCTTGTTGAGGAAAGCAGGTAACAACAGACCATTGCATATAAAGGAATTTCTAAATATTATGGTACATGTTATGGTAATGACTATTTAAGTCTTTACCATCTGCCACTTTTACACACATGTTATTTTACTTAACATTAAGGCTACCAAGAAACCTTAGGGGATTTTGATGGCTTAATTTATGATCATGAGAAGCTGTCATTTAAACATTCACCTCCTACAGATTTGGTTGTTGGGTTTGGTTTATTTTCTCTGTAATGTGTGAATATTTATTTTTTTATCGTACAAGAAACCATCATGAAGAAGCCTCTTATAACTCTGTGTTTGTATGAGATCAACTTTCTCTAATGAATTGGTTTGGAAAATAGCAGATTACAAAAGTAGTAAGATACAGGACGAGGATGAAATGTCTGACAACTTATTACTCCCCACAAAACCCCAAACTCATCCACTAGATAATATCTGAAGTGGAAAAAAAAAGAGATCAAGAGGCATGAAACTCAAAGATAAGAGAATATTGTTCTCTGTTGGCAGGATACATATCTTGCCATCAGTCCCAAAGTAACGGGTATGCCCCCTCCTCACCTGATACTCATGCTCACCTTGAGCCAAAACACTCCAACTGGCAGATTCCAGGCTCCCTTGCCTTGGTTCTATTTAGAACATTGCTGCTGGCTTTCAATAGCAACTCCTTACAGAACATATTGTGTGTTCACCCAAACATTAGCACATGTCATCAGATTAATGTAGAGCAATTATTTATCACCTAACGAACTGATCAGAAGATGTTACAGTGGGGTCCCTTTCCCTACATTCAGACTAAGCTTAACAATTCTTTTTCCAAAGGCCCACTTTGAATTATGGGGCTGTACTCCATCTTAAAGGCTATTTGTGGGTCACGCTTCACTTCTTGTGGTTTATGACTTCAACCCAAGCCCTCGATGGAATTATAACCTAACAGTCACAGAGACTGCCATTTATCATCTATTTATTTTACAACCAAGCATCAAGTATATTTTTATTTTATGCTCACAGAGAACACAAAAAGGGAAAGGAGATGAAAGAAGAGGAAGAGATGGAATAGTTCAACCAAAGCTATACACAATATCTACATTATTCTAAAAGCTTCAGATAAAAGGTTGTCTGAACATCAGACAAGAGTCCAGGCATAATACAGCCATCTCAGCAAACACTGGAAGCATCCTCCAGTTGTTACCATGGAAATAAAAAGCTCAAATACTTGTTCTACATCCTTTGTCAGTTGGGTACTATTGTAACAAAATTCAGATTGTAGAATAGAGACCAGGCCATTGTTTTCTTCCTTCCTTTCTTTTGCCACTGTGTGCCGATAACAAGCTCTCTGGCAGGAGGCTGCAAACAGGAGAGAGCAGGCAGGGTCACTGCATGCCTGAGCAAGCTGCGCGGTTTCATGTGCTGGTCCCTGCAGTGCACTGGATGGGACACTCCTTGATCTCTCCCCGCCGTCACCAGGCTCTGCAGTACAGTTGGCGATGGGCCTTTGCAAACATTCTAATATGATGCATAATTAATATAACAGTAATTCAAGGCATAAAGCTTCTGGGACTAATTAGTGACCTGAGTCTCCATGGTAGCCTGCATTCCATTCTTATCAGTGCCGGGAAGAGCTGCAGTTTTAGAAATAATCAGTCTCCTGCTTATTACTGTGACACAGCCAAAAGGCAAAGATCATCTTTCCATCCAGTGTGCAAAAATTCCATCAGTGTGTAATCACTTCCCATGGGGATTGAACTTCCCCTGGAAGAGTCTCACTGAATTAGTCCCTCATGAACTTTTACATTTCCATATGGGCCTGGGGAGATCTTATTGCAGGTGAAGAAATAAAGGCAGTCAGCAAGGGCTCACAAGCATCCACAGAATAGACAGCATTGTTCCAAAGCTTTGGAGCTGATTTGAAGGAAAATAAAAACCTCAGCTCTTTTTAAAGACCTTGCAATGCAATAACAAAATATACAACAATGAGAATGAATGACTTGTCTACTGCCATTTCTGATACAGATTCCCTCTGTGTCTCTGTAGATGCACAGTTCCAAAGTCAGATGAACAGCTCAAGGTCCAGGAGAGTGCACCCTAGACAGAGTGGTGGCATTACAATGGGTGTCTTGGTTACTTTTCTCTCATTGCTGAGACAAAATACCTGACACCTAAAATTAAGGAAGGAAAGGTTTATTTAGCTCACAGTTTGTGGAGGTTTCAGTCCATGTTCAGCTGGCTCCAAGTCAGAGTGGTACATGGCAGAGGACAACAGTTCATGGGGGCGGAAGAGAGCAAAGCAACAAGAGCAAAAGGGAAGAGCAGTGGCAAGCAGCCTCTTTCCTTCCCTTACGTTGTATGCAAACTACCCACCCCAGGGCACTTGTGGCACCCACATCCATAATTCCAACATTGGACCATGAATCAGTCATCAACTCTAGAAGCCCACCTAATGACTGCATGAAACTTTGGGGGGACACCCAGACACAAACCTTAACAATGGGGCTGTCCCAGCTGTCTTTCCTTCTGACTTCCTGCTGCTCTTAACCTCTCTCAGCAACTACCTCATTTCCAACTCATTTGTTCAGGCAAATTATGACTTGTGGCCACAGTCTGGCCCTTTAAGTATAGTCAGTCACACTATACTTTATCATCACAGTGGAAGAGTTGAATAGTGGCAAAAAATGGCCCACAAGTTTTTAAATATTAACTAATCAGTCCTTTTCAGAAAGAGTTAGTTGGCAGCTGTTTGGATCACCCAAAACCATCCAACAAGATGGTAACATCAGCTTCAGTCTTAGTTTGTTAGAATTCTTTGGAAGAGTAGACCATTGGCCATCACATGATCAGAAACTTCAACAGAATGTATCACTCCCTGCCTCTACAAAGTGCCTATTTATCTTTCCACAAAAACATCTTTATATCTCAAACTTTTATTTATTTAGTAAACCCTTACATGGCACTTGCTGCATGACAGGCAGTACTCTACACACTATGTTTAAATGCACCTCAGCTTGCAATGGAGTTATGTCCCCATAAATCCATTGTAAATTGAAAATCCCATAAATCAAAAATGCATTTAACACACCCAACCCAGTGAACCCCATAGCTTAGCCACACTTCCCTTAAGCATGCTCAGAATACTAACATTCACCTACACTTGGGCAAAATCACCTAACACGAAGTCTGTTTTATAATAAAATATTCAGTATGTTGGTTTAGCTCTAAAGTGGCCCCCAAAGCCTCATGGGTTGGGGGGTGATTGGATTATGGTAGTGGCATAGCTGGCTTGCTGTTGTGGGGTGGAGTCTGGTTGGAGGAGGCAGGTCACTGGGGAGATCTCCTCCCTTGCTCTTCCCTTCTCTCTCTGTTTCCTGGATGCTGTGCCATGAGCAGCTCTCCCTCTACCATACCCCTGTGCCATGCTGTTCTACCTTGGAGCCCGTGGACTACAGATTGAAACTTCTACTAACTGTGAGCCAAAATCAACCTCTCCTTCTTTAATGTGCAGGTGTCAGGTACTTTGTTCCCGCAATAAGGGAAGTGACTTAGACAGGTATTTTGTAAACCTGATGGGGAATGAAAACACAATGTACACAAATGCTAACAGCATTGCACACTGTTAAGTATGGATTGTCTCCCTTTGCGACCACAAGGCTGATGGGGAGCCATACCTCACTGCCACTGCCCAGCACTGCCAGAGAGTACTGCACTACATAACACTCTCCTGGGGAAAGACCAACACTCAAAATCAAACTGTTCCTACTGTGAAGTCTTAAGTCACACTATTTTAATTGGGAACCTTCTATATTAAAATGAGTTCTTTTTGTCTTTTCAACCACTCCATGTGGTATCACTGTTGTTCTCATTTCACAGATAAGGCACCAAGAGGTTAAGCCTAAGGTTACATAACTGGCCAGGGACAGAGCCAGGATTTGAATCAAGTATCATGGCTCTTTCTCAAGTATGTCAGTACAAACTTCTACACAATGCCCACGTGGAGTCCAGGGGGACTGTCTGATCAGCTACTGACACCTGGGAAAATCTCTTGGAGCTCCTAATTTAACATACATTTGAATATTACATTCAACTTCAAAAATAAAATTTAGATTATTTTATTGCAAAAGTCCAAAATTTCTTATTGTAAAGATGCACTATATATTTTTAAAAATTTATTTTTATTAGCACATATTTGTCATATACAATGATCCCATTTCTCATAGGGAATTTGTACCTGTTACACAATGTCTTAATTATTTTTTCCCATTTCCCTCCCCTCCATTCAACCCTTCTTCCTCTCCTCATTTCAAAAGCTTTGTTCCCAGTTTTTCCTTTCCATTCTCCTTTTTTTAATCCTTTCCCTTCCCCCTTCCCCTTCCCTTGCTTCCCTTCCCATTTGGACCTGTTCTTCCTACTTCCCAATATCTATCCTCTGTTTCACTCCCTATTTACCTTTAGGTTTCTCACCCAAGGGAAACAATGTGATATATGAACTTGTGTGTCTGATTTATTTCACTTAACATTATGTTCTAGAGATAAAGATGCACTATATTTAGCCTATATCTTCTAGTTCCAACTAGCACACTACTGTGTGTCCACCAGACACTTAGACTCCTTTTGTGAGAAGCATTGGCCTAGTTTATTTTTACAACAGGCCAACTTTTACTGCATTTAACTTTATTATTCTAACACACATTTATTCTGTCAAACTTAAGAATTTGAAATTTTGGACAGAGATGTTATACAAATACATATATTGATAGTTTTTAGTTACTAGAACACTTGTATTTTTTTAAAAGTTGTATGGATAATATATAAAACAGATAAAAGTGATAAACTAGGAGATCTAATGTACACCGTTGTGACTATGGTAAAAATAATGTATTACAGACTTGAAATTTACTAAAAGAGTGATTACTAAGTATTCTCATCACATATGCACACAAAGGTAACAGATTAACTTGCTTATGGTAATATTTTACAGTGCAAGCATCAAAGCATCATGTTATACACCTCTCTCTCTCTCTCTCTATATATATATATATATATAATTTTTATTTATTAATTATTCCTCAATAAAGATAAAAACAGGGAGAAATAAAGATGATCAGCCAAAGAGGCTTCTAAGTTTCTACACAGAGACATTCAAGGTCCTAAAAGCTCTGTGCTCACCCTCTGAAGTAACCCAGGACAAGTCTTTGCATGCACTAGGACAGTGACCATATCTCCTTTCATATCTCATATCCCAGAGAAACAAAGCCAGTTTTTATAGAAATTTCTCCTGTACTCCTGAAACCATTTACTCTTCAAGAACATTGCCACACTCTTGTTAAGTGGTAGGGACTCATTTTCCCTTCCTTGAAACTAGGTCTGCTTGTGCCTCACTTGTCACTGACAAAATGTCAAGGAAGAGACCCTGTATGACCTCATAGGCTAGGTCCTGGAAAGATGCTGCATCCACCCTGAGAGTTCAACACTGCTAGAGCACTGAACAGAGGGTCTGATTGCCCTGGGACAGCCATGCTGTGAGGAAGCACAACCCAGCCCGGGCAGAAACACCACACCAAGGCACTGTAAGGCTGTGTACAGAGAGAAAGAGGTGCCCAGTCAGCTCCCCACTGCTTCAGCCAATCTTCCTTTGTTCCAGTGTCAATCGTCATCTGATTACAGAATATAAGAGACCCCAAAACAATCACATAGCCAAGCCCTTCCCAAATCCCTGATCAATAGCAACCATGACAGATAATAAAAATGACATGCATTTTCAGCCACTAAGTATTGAGATGACCAGTTAGGGAGCAATAGTTAACCTAACAGGTTCTAGCACTGATCTTCAGTCTGAAAGGGACTAGGTCTGAGGTCAAATTCTCAGGGAATGCTAGCACTGTTTATCACTTTTTATTTGGAGAGTAAGCACTCCATTTCAGAAACTGGAGGAGAGGCCAGAGAAAGACTCTGGAGACCAAAGAATAAGACTGAGAACAAAGCTAATTTGGTACTTGGAAGCAGACTATATGTCTATCAACAGATGAGCGGATAAAGAAAATGTGGTCTTTACCCACAATGGAGTACTGTACTCCTCTGCCATAAGAAAGATAAACTTGAGCTCTTTGTAGGAAAATGGAGGCACCTTGAGACCATAATGTTAAGTGAAATAAATCAGGCACAAGAGCTTAAACATTCCATGGTTTATCTTATATGAAAAACCCAAAATATAAATAAAGAGCAAAATACACTGGTACTTTGGTTCACAGACTTAATTCTTTCCATAGTTCTCATCACAAACCAAATTGAACAGGAACCAAATCAAATTCAGTGGTTAGATTCAGTGTTGATTTTCTGGGAAAATTTGGTTTGGTTCTCATCCAATTCAGTCTATGACCACAGTTGTGGAAAGAATTGAGTTCATGAACTGAGGTACTACTGTAAAATATAGATAACAAGAAGTAAGGGGATAGGTCTTTCTCAAATGGTAAGGGGATCAAGAGATGGAGGGAGAGGCAAAAAACAAGATGTGTTATGTACATGTGCCAACTCTGCACAAGGAATGTAAACATTATGTACTATACACATGTACTAATAAAAAATAAAGATGTATACTTTTGTATTAGCTTTCTTGTTGCTAGACAAAATACCTGATGCCTACAACTTAAAGGAGGAGAGGTTTATTTTGGCTCATAGTTTTAATGAGTTCAGTCCATGGTTGGCCGGCTCCAAGGCAGAAATGGCATGGTGGAAGGGCACAGTGGAGAAATGCTGCTCACCTGATGGCAGCCAGGAATCAGAGAGAAAAGGGAGGAGCCACAGGGACAAAAATACATCCTCCAGGTCATTCCCCCAGTGACTCTCCTCCAACCAACACCCACCTTGTAACAGTATACTCAGCCATGGATTAAGCCATTCATGGTATAGCACCCAGTGATCCAATCACTGTCCAAAAGCCCCATCTCCAAATACACAGATTTTGGGGAGACATTTTAGATCTGAACCATAACACTTTCTCTTTTCCCATAACATTGGGTAGTCTGTCATCTGCAAGCCAGAAGAGTCTTCCTCAGAAATCAACCAGACTAACACTCTGATTTTGAACTTTAGCTGAACTGGGAGAAATAAGTTTCTGTTGTCTAAACCACCAGGACACATTTGGTTATGGCAGACCAAGCTAACATATTTAGTTACTTATTTATATTAGACATGTGCATATGCATACAAATGTAAATTAATGAAAATAGTTTGCAATTTAAATGAATTAATTGTAAGCATGCCAAATTTAGTCTTTCAAAATCCTGAAAGACAAAATATTATACCTCTATCTATCATATGGAAAATTTAGTCTTTTCTTGATACTTATAGTCACACCTTGGGGAAATTAATTGCTTTATCATAAAACTAATCCTGGTATAATTAGCTGTATCATAATTTAAATTAATTATAAATATAATTACAGAAGATTAAATAAGACCTTAAATTTTCTCCAGGTAAACCTAGAGTCAAGGCCTCTTTTATAAAATTTCCCAAACTGTTATGGTAATATATGCAGCTGAATTTTCACAGCCTGTTGCAATTTGAAGTGTTCAATTCATTACTGTCATTTAGTGTTGGTATAGGTACAGTGACATGAACATCCTTTTTTTAAAAATAGATTTGAAAGCTGATACAATCTTTCTGGAAGAGGATTTTATGACATTATTCAAGAGTATTAAAAAGGTTTATGCCCCCTGATCTATGGCTTCAGTAATAGCTTTCTATGGTTTGATATGGTTTGTGGCAAAAATTTGTCATATGGAAAATTTGGAAAAACTAAAAATGTTAATTGCTAGGGAGATAGTTAAATAAGTTACTCACAAATTCTTCTCCAAGGCACCACTCTGCAGGTGTACCAAAAAGGGACTAGAAGAAAATATATACATTTGTCAAATGAGCTGAGTAACAATGCTCTGAAAAGGCTATTATTTCTGGGTATCATATTTTTTCAAAGAAATTATCTAAAATAAATTTATGAAATTTGGTCACTGGAACATGATGTGGTCATAAAGTCATAAAATCTAGAAGTTTCTAGCAGTTACCCATTTAATTATATAGGAAAAGAAATGTGTGTTGCCTTAACACCCATCTATTCTTACCAGGTCTAGCAAGTAAAGTGACCAGAACAAAAAGTTCATAAACAATAATATATGTGTAAGATATTGTACAATTAGAAAATTTTAATAATAAAAGAAAACTATCAGGTCCCAATCACTGTCATGGTTAATGACACAGATATATCAAATTATTTTTGAAAGTGTTTTCAATTTTGGCCTTTTAGGCAGAAGATTTTTATTTGCTTTTCTTTAAATTTGCTTTCTTCATCTGGAATATAGTTCTGTAGTTTACGATTTGAAATACTGTCCAGTGTTTCTCACTACTTCAATCTAAAATGTCCTTCATAACTGAATACAAGTGATTGTTTTCTTCCTTTTCCTTGTGTTTTTTTGGATTTCGTTTTTCTCTGTTGACTGATATTTTCCTTGAGTTATGACAGGTGCGAGCCAAATGCACATATTGTCAAGTGGAATGTGGTCAGAATCAGACAGGGGTGGGAGGTGGAAAAGCCTTGTTCTTTCAGATGACAACTATGTCATAGGATTATTATCAGAATGATTCACATAGATTTCATGTGGATGCTGGAGCTGAAGGGACTCAGAAGGGAAGGATGTGAGATTGCTTGTTCATTCCTGTTTCTTGGGGACCATGAGCTTGGTCTGTGTTTGGTGTCTGTGGTCCTTTCTGAGTGTGACTCACATGGGCGTACACATTAGACACTGCAGCTCTCAGACTATTATATTACATCTACTTTCAAAGCTAAGTATTAGAAAATTTCTGATCACATATTCTGATGAGTGTAATTTGGAACCAGGATAAAGGTACAGTGATTGAATACAATGAAGGAAGCTAGATTTAGTGACCATTCCTGTCCAAAAAAGCTGAAAGTTTTAATTGGCCAAATGTTAAGAGAAATTTCTGGGGTAATGGTATATTTCTATATCTTGATATGGCATAGATTACATGGGTGTATAAATTTGTTAAAACTTAGCAAATATATAATTAAGGCTGAAATTTTGTCATACATCAAAAGAAAACACTGCAAAGAAGTTAACATCATGCTGAAATAGAGAAAATTACACTCCTATCTTCAACTCACATTGAAATGTGTCAAAATATGATGGTGTGAGCCTGAGTAGAAGGCTTGCTACCTATGCGATCCAACAAGTGTAATGAAACATTAGTATCAAAATCTATGCTGTGATGTCCCTTAGGCCCAGGTAGGCTCTTAAGAGCTAATTTTGCAGAGATTTTTCTCAATTCACATTGATATCTTAAAATTGGTAGTAGTAGAACTATCCACACCAAAGAAACCAGTAAGTGATACAAATCAGAACATTTTTGATATACTTTCCCTGGAGAATCAGTTTACAAACAAACACACCACTGGGTGTATGGGCTGTTTATTGTAATCTTTCAACTTTCAAATGTATGTTTGAAAGTTTTCTAATATTGGCAAAAGAATATGACTTAGTATGTTCTCACTGACAAAAAAAAAAATAGATTCACAGCTTTTACGATTTTGCTACCCACTGGGATTTAGAAGGTAGTAACAAAGCATTCCACCCACTGCAGCAGTTGGGGGAGAAAACATGTATCACAAAACCACATTTTTAAAAACAGTATGAAGAATTAGAGAGCAAAGAGGACAAGAAGACTAAATATGCTGTTGGGGCACAGCACACACACAATGAGATGAGGGTGAAGGCAGCTTTCTTCCTGGGGGGCAGATGCTGAGACCTGGCTTAGGGATGGGTCTGCTATATGCAGAACAGAAGAGAAATGAATAGGGCTTTGCATAGCCCTGCACGCTGGTATACGAATGGAATCTAGAGGGGTACTTGATGCATGGTGGCATTCCATGTGCGACAGATTTTACATCCAGGTTGCAGAGGACACCAGAGGGCTAAGCCAACTTGGAAAACCAACATTTCCCACAGCCCCAGAGTTTCCTTGCAGCCAAAGCCACACTAGAGGAAAGATCTTACAACAACACCCAGAATATTTTACAGCATAAGAGTGTGGATGATATAGAGGATAAGAAGTTCAACTCCCAGGGCAGAGGTGACAAAGATGCAATAGACTGTCAATCCAAAGCCCAGGAGACAGCCAGAAAGGAGGCTAGATGAGGACAACAGGGCCCTCTACCCTCCTACCCCCACTCCCCCACACACAGTTTGGACCTCTAAAGGCTCAGACGTTGTAGCCTTAGTTCCCAACTTGTGGTACCACTGGGGGTGGTGGAACCTTTAGGAGACATGGCCTGGTTGGAGGAGGTTAGGTCATCAGTGACATTCCCTTGAGGAAAAAATTGGGACCACAGCTTCTCTTCTCTTCTCAGCCATCACAAGGTAAATGAGCCTCTTCGGCCATGTGCTGTCACAGGTGCAAAGCAACAGGGCCCAAGAACCGTGGACTAAAACCAACAGCCGAAATAAACCTTTCTTCCCTGTAAGTTGATTGTTATTTTGCCAATTATGGAAAGCTAGCACAACCATGATCACCCATTTCTTAGGAGCCAGAGTCCAAATCACACTAAGAAAAGGCCCTCCAACGTATACCAGGTCTCACCTGGAAGCCAGTGGAAGCTAGACTGAACTGAACCTAACTATAACCTCAGTGTGGCCTTGTTTCCTAACTCGTGGCTGTGTAGTGATCAGTTCCTTACAATCTGCCCAGCTGAAGAAAGGGCAAGTTCTTTTGAGGGGAAAGAACATCATCTTGATTCTCTGCCATTCTTTTTACATACATCATCTGGCAAATAACCATAAGTAATGAGATTAAGCAGAGGTAGGAAATTGTGGCCAATAGTAAGAGGAAAAATATACAATAAAGCAGATCCTGAAAACATCCAGGAGTTGGAGTTAGCAGAGAATGACTCCAAAAATAATTACTATAAATATTTAAAAGAAACAAAAAAGATGGGTAAGAAAAGATAGATGGAAAAATGAAGAATTTGAACAGAGGATTGAAATCTATTTTTAAAAGAAAGAAATGGACCTTTTACAACTGTAGCATTGGAAAGTAAGAATTCACTGATGGGTCTAACAGGAGACTGGACATAGCAGAGGTGAGCTTATTACACGAGAAGCTACACCACTAGAGAAAAAGGGAGGCTGAAGAAAAATGGCAGATTATAAAAGGCACCCAAAATACAAGGGCCTAACAATCATGAAATTAGTATCCCAGCAGGCAAGGAAATACAGAATGAAAAAGAAGTTATCAAAGTCCTTTCACATACCAGAGAAAGACATGTTACAGTTGGAGTAATATATCATTTTCTGGTCACACTATTTACTGATTAAGTGAGATATTGGTCAAATCCCTTATCTCCTTGATCTTCCTCTTTCCTCACCTGTAAATCTGTAATATCAATTTCTCAGAACTTTCATAGACATCATCTGTGCATGATGAAATTATGTAATGATCATCATTACTCTCCACACTGCTCGTTAATTATGCCACTTTAGTAAACCATTATGCAATCTCTACCCTTAACTCTACACAGGAATAAAATTATCAATTGGCAAAAATGAAAAATAACTTTCCTTTGGGTTATATCTCTTCTTCAGTCTAAGATTTTCTGTGTTTATTGCATCTGTCCTCATATTTTTCCCAGTTCTACAACAGGCAATTTCTGTTCTAGAGATAACTGAAATAGTAGAGTTCAAAGCACAGCAAAGACTTTCCCTGCTGACTTGAAGTGTCAGGGTGGAGGGAAGACACAAGAGACGAAATGGGAACTGGGCCCCTAAACTGAGCCAGGGAGGGTTGGATGCATTTAAATTCTTTAATCATTTAGTCTGCAGTCACATAAGAACTGAGTGAAATTCCAGAATTAGATCAGGAAGGGTGGACCCGTAAGACCAACCAAATGACATGTAATTATAAGCATATATGTACATTTATAAGTGTATATATTTTAAGAGCTCTAATGGAACATAAGTCTCAAAACATGATCTCTAATGAAAGATTTGTTACTGTGGAAACCAAACCTTTCAGTTTTCAAATCCTGAGCTTCCACTAAAACTCAACTACAGTTCCCATATCAATTTTAAAGAAAGAAAAGAATGAAAGATAGAGATTGAGTAGGTGGAAACAGGGAAAAGAGGATGAGGAGCAAGGGAAAGCAGCAAGGTATTAGTCTCCTCAGGTTGGCATAACAAAATATAACAAAAGACCAGGTGGCTTAGACAACAGAAATTCATTCCTCCACAGTTCTGGAAGCTAGAAGTCTAAGATCCAGGTGCTGGCAGGATTGGTCTTTCCCAATGCCTCTCTTCCAGGCTTGCAGATGGCCAAATTTTTCCTGTGCTCACATGGCCTTTCCTCTATGCACTGGCGTCAGTGGTACCTCTTCTTCTTCTAGTAAGGACATCTGTCATATTGGATTAGAGTCCTGCCTTCTGATCTCATTTAACTTTATTTAAAGCTTCTATCTCCAAATACTGTCACATTGGAAGTTAGAGCTTCAACATATGAGGGGATACAATTCAGGCCACAATAAGCAGAGAGACATACAGGGCCAAAAGTTAGTTAAAGGCCTCATAATGGTAAATACTTTTTCATGCCCATATCAGTACCACAACAACCAACCCAGCAGATAAGAAAGCAACAGACCTTTGTTTCTTTTCTGTATTGAGGATCTGGGGGGACAACCTATGTTTGCTTTGCCTGTTTATGTGCATGAGCTTGGGGCTCATAGTCTTTTCTCTTATCCCTTTCCAATGATCTGCTTTCTGTTCTTACCTAATCTTACTTTCTCAGAAATTAAGACTTCTAGTTGTTCCAAGTATGTCTCCAAAATCAACCTACCCAATTTGGGAGAGTCACAGGACATCTGCTATGGGACATCAAGTTCTTGCATGGATGGGATGCTGAATGTCTCTAGCTGGATTCCCTCTCCAGAACCAGTCTCACCCTTTTCTGCTAATGCTCCTGAAACAGGACACTCACCCACATCAATTCAGCAAATATTCACCATGTGGGGAGCTGCAGGTACTGAGATGAAACATCTTAGATATTGTTCACAGTCCAGTAAGGAAGACAAACATCTAAAGAAGACAGAAGAAAAATATCTAAATAGTCCAAGAAGCAGTGCTAGTGAGAACTCAAAAGTAAGAGCAATTCTCTGGGATTGTGAGACTCTAGGAAAATCTCATGAAGAGCTGATGTTTGGAAAGGAAATTGAATAAGGAAACAGGAATTTGGGGAGAGAATAGAGTGTTGGATGGAGGAGAGGGGGTGTTGAAAGACGCAAGTTATTCCACTCAGAAGAAATTCATGAACAAAAACATCAGAACATATACATAACTATAATTTTCAGAGATTAGTGAAAAATCTTCCATTACAAGCTATTGTGATTTATATCTGGATGTTCCCCCCAAAGCCTCATGTAGTCATGGGGTGGGATTCTAGAGTTTATGATTGATTCATGGTCCAAAGTTGGAATTGTGGATGTGAGTGCTGCACCTGGCCCTGGGGCAGGTAGTTTGCATACAGTGTAAGGGAGGGAAATATCCTTGCTCTCTGCTACTCCTCCCATTTTGCTTTTGTTGCTTTTGCTATCTTCCGCCACCATGAACGGCTGCCCTCTGCCATGTGCCACCCTCCCTTGGAACCAGCCAGGTATGGACTGAAACCTCCAGAGACTGTGAGCTAAATAAACCTTTCCTTCCTTTGGGTGTCAGGTATTTTATCTCAGCAATGAGAGAAAAGTAACCAAGACATTAGCCCAGGAATTCTCAAGCTTCAGCTACACTGGGATCATCTGGAAAGCTGGTTAACACACAGGTGGCTGGGCCTCATACTCTCTCGGAAGATCTAGGATAGGACCCAAAAATCTGCATTTTTTTATTTTAAAGATAAAAGAATGAAAATATATTGACAAGTACACAAACATTTACAAAAACAATACAAGCAATACAGAATTTCAGACAAGGTGATAGGAAATTAACAATGGTTATTGTATTACATATTGATATGTTCAAATTGGTTACTCAGGTAAAAAATATAGACATGTAAGACTGATCAAACAATTAAACATTAAGCATTCCTTTCAATAAAGCAGTAGAAGTCAGTAGTACAGGTGTTAGCTATCCTATGTATACATCTATACATAATTTTCCTCTTTTTCTTTTCTCTTTTCCCTCATCCCAGTTGTTCTTTACTTTTGAGCAGTTTCCTTAACTTTCACAATATCTATCATACCTCCTAGTTTTTATTCATTCTTTCAGGTTCTTACACTAGTGAGAATACAGTGATTACACATGTGGGTCTGATTTATTTCATTTGAGTATGGTCTCTAGTTATGTCCATTTACCTATAAAAGTCTTGAGTTTATCTTTCTTTATAGCTGAGTAATATTCCTTTATATAAAAAACCACAACTTTTTAATCCATTCCTCAGTTGATGGGCATTTGGGTTGCTTCCATGATTTAGCTATTACAAATTAAGCTGCTATAAGCATGGGTGCATATATATTGCTGTGATATGATGTTTTCAGTTCTTCTGGGAAAATACCCAGAAGGGAAATAGCTGGGTTGAATGGGACCTCTAGCTCTAATTTATTGAGGAATCTCCAAACTGATTTCCACAGTGGTTTCACCAGTCTACACTCCCACCAGCAGTGGAGAAGTGTTCAATTTTCCCCACAGCCTCAACCAGCATTTGTTATTGGTTGATTTCTTAATGATAGCCATTCTTATGGGGATGAGATGGAATCTCCGTGTTGTTTTAATTTGCAGTTCTCAAATGACTAAGGATGTTGAACATTTTCTCATATATTTATTTGCCATTTGTGTTTCTATATCTGAGAAGTGTGTATTCATCTCAGCTGCCCATTTTTGGATTGTGTCTTTGAATTTGGGGCGGGGGTCTATGTTTTTAAATTCTTTATATATTTTAGATAGAAGTCCTTTGTCCAAGGGACAGTCTGCTAAAATTTTGCCCAATTTATGGGTTTTGTTTTAACTCTGCTGGTGATTTCTTTAGACTTGCAAAAGTTTTTCAGTAAGATGAGATCCCAGTTGTTGATTCTTTGAAGTATTTCCCATGCAATTTGGTTTTTGTTCATGAACTCTCTGCCTACCCCTATGTCTTCAAGATTTTCACCTACTTTCCCTTCCAGTAGATTTAGTGTTTCTGTTTTAATATTGAGACCTGTGATCCATTTTGACTTGAGTTTGGTGCATAGTGATAGAGTTGGGTCTATTTTCCATCTTTGGCATGTGGCAAGCCAGTTTTTCCAGCACCATTTATTAAAGAGGTTATCTTTCTTCCAGTGAACTTATTTGGCCCCTTTGTCAAAAGTAAGTTGGTTGAGTGTGTTTGTGGTTCTGGCTGCTTCTTTCAGTCTGTTCCATTGATCCTCAGGTCTGTTTTTTAGCCAGTATCATGTCGATTTTATCACAGTAGCTTTGTAATATACTTTCAGGTCAGGGATTGTGATACCACCCAACCTGTCTTTGTTGCCCAGGATTGCTTTTGCTATTCTGGGTCTCTTCTGGTTCTGGATGAATTTTAGGAATGTTTTCTGTAGATCTGCTAGGTAGACTAATGGTATTTTACTTGGGATTGCATTGAATCTGTACAACAATTTTGGGAGTATGGTCACTTTCACAATGCTGCTTCTTCCTATCCACAAGCAAGGAATATCTTTTCATTTTCTGAAATCCTCTTCAATCTCTTTTTTCAGAGTACTGTAGTTTTCACTGTATAGATCTTTTACTTCTTTTGTTACACTGATTACTATTTCATTTTTTGGATGCTATTAT